>NC_081552.1:215501690-215716284 GCF_963082655.1 Stomoxys calcitrans
CCCATATATAGTCTGAATCGATCTAAAGCTTGATCAGCGTAAACATCTAAGACGATCTAGACATGTCCGTCCGTGTGACCGTCTGTCTGTTGAAATCACGCTACAGTCTTTAAAAATAGAGATATTGAGCTGAAAATTTTCACAGATTCCTTTTTTTGTCCATTAACAGGTTAAGTTCGAAGATGGGCTATATCGGACTATATCTTGATATAGCCCCCATATAGACCGATCCGCCGATTTAGGGCCTTGGGCCCATAAAAGCCACATTTATTATCCGATTTTGCTGAAATTTGGGTCAGTGAGTTGTGTTAGGCCCTTCGACATCCTTCGTTAATTTGGCCTTAATCGGTTCAGATTTGGATATAGCTGCCATATAGACCGATCCCTCGATTTAGGGTCTTAGGTCCACAAAAGCCACATTTATCATCCGATTTTGATGAAATTTGGGACAGTGAATTGCGTTAGGCCCATCGACATCCTTCGTTAATTTGGCCCAGATCGGTCCAGATTTGGATATAGCTGCCATATAGACCGATCCTCTGATTTAGTGTCTTAGGCCCATAAAAGCCACATTTATTATCCAATTTTGATGAAGTTTGGGACAGTGAGTTGTCTTAGACCCTTCAACATCTTTCTTCAATTTGGCCCAGATCGGTTCAGATTTGAATAGCTGCCATATAGACCGATTTCTTGATTTAAGGTTTTGGGCCCATAAAATGCTCATTTATTGTCCGATGTCGCCGAAATTCGGGACAGTGAGTTAAGTAAACCCCTTGACATGCTTCTACAATATCACACAGATCGGTCCTGATTTGGATATAGCTGTCATATTGACCGATGTCTCGATTTTAGGTTTTGGGGCCATAAAAGACGCATTTATTGTCCGATGTCGGTGAAATTTGAGACAGTGAGTCTAGTTAGGCTCTTTGACGTCCTTCTTCAATTTTGCCCAGATCGGTCCAGATTTGAATGTAGCTGCCATATAGACCGATCTCTCGATTTAAGGTTTTGGGCCCATAAAAAGGGCATTTATTGTCCGATTTCGCCGAAATTTGGGACAGTGCTTTGTGTTAGGCTCTTCGACATGTTTCTGCAACTTGGCCCAAATCGGTCCAGATTTGAATATAGCTGCCTTGTAGACCGATATCTCGATTTAAAGTCTTGGCCCCAAAAAAGGCGCATTTATAGTCCGATTTCACTGAAATTTTACACAGTGACTTATGTTAGGCTTTTCGACATCCTTGTCGTATATGGTTCATTTTTAGATAAAGCTACTGAACTTATTAGCATTTAATCCAAATCGTAACATATTTTGATATAACTGCTATGGGACATAAGGTATGAAATTTTCACCGAATTTTGAGGAAAGGTGGTTTACATATATAGCCTAGGTGGTGGGTATCCAAAGTTCGGCCCGGCCGAACTTAACGCCTTTTTACTTGTTATCGTTCTATAGGTGAACTCGTGGCGCTTTTTAGCTCACTACCTTTAACGGATGTTAAAGGCAGCTACCACGGTAACATCGCGGGGATATTTGTGTCCATATTTGAGATGAAAGAAGTTCAAGATATGCCTGGATTTGGCCAAGTCAAAACTAATCAGAACCGTTGGTTGGTTTTCAATATCCCCAAGTTACCCATGTACTTATAAAAAGTCACGTAAAGGAAAAGTGGGGCGGTGCCGTTTATATAATATCCTACACCTACCCGATATGCGTCTATTTGGCTATATGCCCGTAGAAAAAATCTAGCACATTCGTTCATAAAAGTGAGTCAGCCCACAGTTGTTAATAGATCAGCCACAAGACTTCATAAACCAACAACAGCTTTTGTGAGTGAGTCCACTGACAACGCACTGTGGGATAGAATCGAAAAAACAAACAAGTAGCAGATCGGTGTATATTGCAGCTAGATGTAGTAATGGCTCGATACAAAACATATTCTGGTCGAATCTCGATGGGCCCAATAAAGCTCACTTTTTCGAATTCCCGTGATACCGAGTAATAAATGTGCCTGTTTTTCACTTAGACTCTAAATAGGCAGATCGGTCTTTATGGCAGCTATATGTGTAAATATGGTCCGAAATACACCATATCGTCTGATGTCGGAGTCCTAGAAAACAGAAAAAAACCGAAAATGCGGCTTTTATGGCAGATATATCCAAATCTAATCCAATTTGGCCCATTCAAGCACTTAATCTGCGTATAGAATCGGTGCAAAATATCAACTCAATATCTCAGTTTTTTGATGATTGTAGCGTGTTTACAAATGACGTACACATAGATGGACGGACGGACAGATGGAAAATCTTCCTAGAATTTTACAATGATCCGAAATCTCAATATATAAAAATTAATTTGTGTTTGTTTGTATGTTTGTTTGTGGGTTTGTAAATTTGTTTGTAAAGACTCAAAAACGGCTGAACCGATTTCTTTCAAATTTTCACAGATTGTGGAGAATGATCCGGAAGGAGCAATAGGCTATATAATTTATTGATATCGGTAGGGGGCGCACCCTCCCCCTAGCTCTAAAAGTACGACTCCAAAATAAAAGTGAACCGATCGGGACAATATGGGATTCAAATGAAAGATATTCAGGAGTAGACTACGAATTTCATATTAAAAATTGGATTCAAGTAACGGGGGCCGCCCCGACCCCAAAACCCCCTAAAATAGGTTTATTGGACGATAATGACAATATGGGACTCGAATGGAAGGTATTCGGGAGGAGATTACGCAAATGGTCAGGAAGGAGAAAAAGGCTTTTTAGTTTGTTGATATTGGAAGGGGGCGGGCCCTTCCCCGTTACCCCAAAAACACCTCTTAAAATCGAAAGTGAACCGATAGGAACAATATGGGTATCAAATGAAATGTATTGGGGAGTACAATGCAAATATGGTATTAAAAATTGGGATCAAGCATGCTAGGAGGCATCCATCCCCAAAAACTCCCCCAAACAAACATATTGGACGTAAATATCAATATGGGACTCAAATGAAATGTATTCGGGACTAGACTACTATTAAAACATATAAAATGAGGTCCATGTAATTGGAGATCGCCCCACCCCCAAATGAGAATGTAATTCGATCATAGCTAGATGAGCCTCAAATGAAATGTATTTGATAGCAGATTACGAATATGACATTAAACTTTGTGTCCAAGCATCTAGGTGGCGATTTACTTCCTAAAGTCGCCTCCAATAGTTTATTTGACCCATTAAAACAATGGGGAATCAAGTGATAGATATTTTTAAGCGGAGTGCGTTATTCAAATTTGTGCTCAAGTGGCAGATGGAGTGAGGCGCACTATTGTCCTACGCCCCCACCAAACGGCTGTATACACCAATAATGATAATATGGGGTTCAATTCAAAGTATAAGTTTGTGGACTGCGATTATAAAATCTTTATTCTGCTTATATATCTTGCGGACCACATCAACCAAAACAGTTGATCAGTTATAATGACCTAATAGGACACTGCCGCCATATCTCCAAAGTTATGACGTTCAGTGTGATAGGAGCAGTTGCAAACCTAAGTGCTCTAACAGATTGGAAAAATGTCAAATTTTCAGTCGTTTATATGTGTTTGCGCAAGGATCCGGGGTGACATGGAACGGAGAACTTTTAAGTTATTTTATAAACATTTTGGGTATTGAAGTCTAAACCTTTCTCTTATAGATAGCATCGCAAACTTTTAGAAAAGCGTCATCTGTTTGCAAATGGATCAACTGAATGGAGACGCCACCACGTACAGAGAGAGGGCAGCATTAATCTTTGTTATGGTAACCAATCGCCTTAAAATAAAGATATATTCTAAATATATAGGAATTTCGTTGCGGTTGATTGCTGTACTATTTTTTTAAATTTCCCACAGATTTCCCCATAGATAAAAATTTATTTAGTAGAGTGCGAATATCGAAGTTAGAGGGGAAGGCTCAACGAACGTAAACAAAATCAGAGCTATTGGAGAGTAGGTTACGTAACAGAGGTGGCCATTTTCTACGTTTTGAAAGCGAAAGCGCAGTGGAGCGGGTTTGATTGATAATTTAGGTCAAAGATAAGAAGCCTCCTTTTTATAGTCGAGCCCAAGTGGCGTGCCGATAAGCACACATTTTTTTCGTTTTGTCATTTGATTTGTTTGCCAAGTTATTGAAAGCAGCTGATTTTATTAAGGGAAAATAGCTGTTTTCAATGAATCGAGTGAAAACAAGTAAAAGCGTGAAAAGTTCGGCCGGGCCGAATCTTACAAACGTTTTACCATGCATCTCATTTGGCCATTTTTTTGCCCGATATCTCTTTGTAGACAAACAAAGGATAATGGATAAAAATTGCAAAGCTATTGGAGCTATTTCAGGTTATCAACCAATTCGCAACATGCTTGATTTGGCTGTTGGAGACCATAGTAGATGTCATTGCGCAAAATGTCTGCAAAAATTGGATACGAATTGTGCCCTATAGCGGCTTAAGAATTAAAATCAGGAGATCGGTTCATATGGGACCTATTTCAGGTTATCCAGATCAGACCATATTTGGTACGTGTGTGAAGGGTCATAGGAGAAGTCGTTAAAATAATGTTTAGCCAAATCGCCTAAGAATTGCGCTCCCTAGAGGCTCAGAGAGTCAAATTAGGTGCTACATAAAGTATTAAACGGGTTTGAACAATATTTAGCACAGATGTTAGAAGTTATAACAAAATATCTTACACAAAATTTGAGACAAATCGGATAAGAATTGCGGTGTTTAGGGGCTTAAGGGGTCCAGATCCATAATCGGTTTATATGGCAGCTATATCAAAACATAGACCAATACAACCCATTTAAAATACCAACTGACCTACACTAATAGGAAGTATTTGTTAAAAATTTCATTCGGCTAGCTTAATCCCTTCGAAAGTCAGCGTGCTTTCGACATATAGACTGACCGACATGGCTAAATCGACTAAGAATGTCAAGACGATCAAAAAACAAAAGTATTCTTTGTTGGGTCTCAAATGAACATTTCGATGCTTTACAAACAGGTAAGCCGAAGATGCTTACCCATGGGCAACGGTGACATTAGATAGGCCGGAAAAACTGGAAATTCGATTGGATTCAAAAATAGATAAAATTATGACAATGTGATGGGAATAAACAGCTCAGCGCCATCTGTTGGGAGATAGAGATTATTAGAAAAGCCAAGCAAACCCGAACAAAGAAAAAGAGCGCGAGAAGAACAGGAGAGTGTGTTCAAAGTTGATCATATGCTTTTCACTACTGTTTTGACAAGTTGTCTGTCCTTCGAATAAATTAAAAAGGAACTAACCTTTAACTGTTTTCATTTTTATTTTTTAACCCTCCTACCTGGGACAAGCTTCCACAATAGTCTAAAAATTCTATAAAAACATGACGTTAATTTCAATATGGGTCTCAAATGAAAGGTATTCGGGAGTATATTTCGATTCTGGCATACAAAATCAGATCGAAACGCCGCCCTTAGCCGAAAGTGGTCCGAGAGGCAAAATAAGGGTATCAAATGAAAGGTATTGGAGACCAGAAAACGAATATGGTATTAAAATTTGGGTCCAATCACCCAAGGCCCTCCCCCCCAACCCTGAATCTCCTCTAAACAGATATATTCCTCATGTCAATATGGGACTCGAATGAAAAAAATCGGCAGTAGATTACAAATATGGCATAAAATATTAGGTCAAGGTAATGGGAGGTCGCCCATCCCCAAATACCCCCAAATACCCCAAATGGGCATATTAGCCAATCATGACTATATTGGACTTAAATGAAAGGTATTAGGAAGTAGATTACGAGTATGACATTAACATTTACGTTCAAGTCTAGGTGGCGCTTTTCCTCCTAAAGATACGTCAAATGGGTTATTTGACCCATTATGACAATATGGGACTCAAATTAAAGTTATTTAAGCGTAGAGAACGAATTTGATATCCAGTTTTGGAGCCAAGTGTTTTTGAGGAACGCCCTAAAACACCCCGTCGTTTCGACTATGGCTATATGGAGCTCTAATCAACGGTATTAGGTAATAAGGATCAAATTGATTTTTTTGATCCATTTTAAGTGCAAAATGCCGGTGGCCGCACCATAAAATATCCTCCAAACGCTTCATTTTTACTCGCCAAAGCAATATGGGGCTTAAATTAAAGGGATTTAAGAGTGCAGCACGAATTTGATATCCATATTTGAGTCGAAATATCTGAGGTGTCATCCCTCCCCTAAGAAGCACTTCTCATTACCCTAATTTTTAAAAACACCAGGAACCGAGCAGGGGCAAACTTCTCGCATATGAACGAGTACTTTCCGATTCAAGATTAAACTCAATGATATGGGTCCTTTTTTTATAGCCGAGTCCGATCGGCGTTCCGCAGTGCAACACCTCTTTGGGAAAACTTTTTTAAATGACCATGCATGCATTGTACTGTCGACTGCTTTAAGAGGGGATAACCATCGCTTTGTCCGATGTTGTCGCCAGGACTCGAACGCGTTCAGCGTCATAGGCTACAATGGCAACTACAAATGCAATTTTTGCCCAAGAAAATTCCGCTAAGGAACAGAGGCAAACTTCTCACATATCAATGAGTGCAGTCCGATTCAAGTTTAAGCTCAATGATAAGGGGCCTCCTGTTTTTAGCTGAGTCCGAACGGCGTGCCGCAATGCAACACCTCTTTGGAGGGAAGTTTTACCTGGCATAGTACCCCACAAATGTTGCCAGCATTAGAAGGGGAAAACCACCGCCGACAATTTTTCTGATGGTCTCTCCAGGATTCGAACCCAGGCCTTCAGCGGTGGCTACAATAGCACGAATTCGATATCCACATTCAGAGCGAAGTGTGCCCACCCTAAAAAAATTTTAGAGAGTTAAAGAAGGCGCAGCGGAGCGGGCCAGGTTCGGCTAGTATATATACTTTGTAGAGTCGTAAATGGATATTTCGATGTGTTGCAAACGGAATGACTCATTGGTGGTTGGTGGTTTGGGAACGGGTGCATATATCTCTTTTAAAGGCGGGCGCCTTTTGGCTGTTGGTCACCTCTGTATTTCGAAAATTTGTTCGAGCTGCTTCCCATCCTATGGTGGAGGGTATAAAAAGCTTTCGTATTCATATAATTAATAGCTCCAAAAAAATAAAGCTTCCCTCCTGCTTCTACAAAACATGCATTTGATTTCGGTAGTTTGATTACTAAGCGTAATGAGTTTTCGATAGCTGTGGCAAATTGTTATTGGTTTGAGTGCTTAAAATTACATATATTAAAGGCTTATAAATAAAATACGAAATATTTGGCGTTGTAAAAGCGGCTGAAGGTTATTAGCATTTGCTATGTTGAATAATACATGCATAGTTGATTAGTTTATTCGTTTTGCTCATTCGTTTATAGATGCTATTAGCAAACATTTACTAATTCTAATACCAAGGATTATGTGTGAGTGCATGTGTGTGAGAAATATTATTTCAGATTATTAAACAAACAAATGAACTATTATGGTGATATATTGAAGATACTCACTTATATATAATGTGATATATATAAAAATTAAATATTCATCCAGGGCAATAAGTTGGATGATATCAGCAAACCCTTAAACATTAAAAGAAAATATGTGTTTTGCTGTATTTTGTTATGAATTCCAACAAATGTGCTAAGTATGGTTCAAATCGGTTCATAACTTGATATACCTGCCATATAAACCGTTCTCGGATCGTGACTTCTTGAGCCTGTAGGGTGCGCAATTACTATCCGATTTGTCTGAATTTTTGGGCAAGGTGTTTTGGTGTCGCTTCCAACAACTGTGCCAAATATGGTCTAAAACGGTTCATAACCTGAAATAGCTCCCATATATGGCCATCTCGGATAATGACTCGTAGCCTATAGAGGGCGCAATTCATATCCAATTTGAATAAAACTTTTTACAACGACTTCTCCTATGACCAAACAACAAACGTGCTAAGAATGGTATGAATCGGACTTTAATCTGATATAGCTCCCGTATAATCTCCTGATTTTACTTGAGCCCCTATAGGAAGCAATTTTTATCCGATTTGGCTGTCATTTCCAAATAATTTCTACTATGATGTCCAAAATCCAAACCAAGTATGGTCTGAATCGGTTGATAACCTTATATGGTTTGAATGGCATCGACATTTTTATACCCTCCACCATAAGATGGGGGGTATACTAATTTCGTCATTCTGTTTGTAACTACTTGAAATATTCGTCTGAGACCCCATAAAGTATATATATTCTTGATCGTCGTGACATTTTATGTCGATCTAGCCATGTCCGTCCGTCTGTCCGTCCGTCCGTCCGTCCGTCCGTCTGTCTGTCGAAAGCAAGCTAACTTCCGAAGGAGTAAAGCTAGCCGCTTGAAATTTTGCACAAATACTTCTTATTAGTGTAGGTCGGTTGGTATTGTAAATGGGCCATATCGGTCCATGTTTTGATATAGCTGCCATATCTTGGGTCTTGACTTCTTGAGCCTCTAGAGGGCGCAATTCTTATCCGAATGAAATGGAATTTCGCACGACGTGTTTTGTTATGATACCCAACAACTGTGCCAAGTATAGTTGAAATCGGTCCATAACCTGATATAGCTGTCATATAAACAGATCTGGGGATTTGACTTCTTGAGCTTCTATAGGGCGCAATTCCTATCCGATTTGGCTGAAATTTTGCATAACGTATTTTATTTTTACTTTCAACAACTGTGTCAAATAAGGTTCAAATCGGTTCATAACCTCATATAGCTGCCATATAAACCGATCTGGGATCTTGACTTCTTGACCCCTAGAGGTCGCAATTATTATCCGATATGCCTGAAATTTTGTACGACGGATCCTCTCATGACCATCAACAAACGTGTTTATTATGGTCTGAATCGGTCTATAGCCCGATACAGATCCCATATAAATCGTTCTCTCTATTTTACTTCGTGAGCCCCAATGGGCGCAATTCTTATACGAATTGGCTGAAATTTTACACAGGTCTCCAACATATAATTTAATTGTGGTCCGAACCAGACCATATCTTGATATCGTTTTAATAGCAGAGCAACTCTTTTCTTATACCCTTTTTTGCCTAAGAAGAGATGCCGGAAAAAGAACTCGACAAATGCGATCCATGGTGGAGGGTATATAAGATTCGGCCCGGCCGAACGGCCGGCCGAACGCTTTTACTTGTTTTTCATTATCCTTTTTTGCCTATATTTTCATTTTGTGATTGAAGCACCGGAGACCACCACATCGCAGAGGTTAGCATGTCCGCCTATGACGCTGAACGCCTGGGTTCGAATCCTATCGAAAACATCAGCAAAAATTTTCAGCGGTGGTTTTCCCCTCCTAATGCTGGCAACATTTGTGAGGTACAATGCCATGAAAAACTTCTCTCCATAGAGGTGTCGCACTGCGGCACGCCGTTCGGACTCGGCTATAAAAAGGAGGCCCCTTATCATTGAACTTAAACTTGAATCGGACAGCACTCATTGATATGTGAGAAGTTTGCCACTGTTCCTTAGTGGAATGTTCATGGGCAAAATTTGCAATTTGATTGAAGCAGTTTCAATTAAAAGATAAATTGGATCATTTAATGTCGTGATTGAAATCAAATTGTATTTTTTGCTGTTTTCTCTACAACCCAAGTCAGCAATCAAGGGTCAGCAGCCATCTTGTCCTCTTCTGGTCAACAGCTGGCCAGAGAGTCTGGTTACCCGACTTTCATCAACATACTCCCACCTCGCCACTGCCTTCGCACTGGATATCTCCTCGATCTTCAGTAGTTCGACCAGAATCTGTCTGCCGTGGGGTATCCTCTCTCTTGCCATCATCATCACTCATCTGCCTTCTCAGTTCCCGGAACACCGAAACACTCCGCCAAGCATTTATAACTCATCGTCCTTGAGAGCTGCCATAATGTCCACATATACAATGAGTTTCGAAGGTGGCAAGTCCATCCTATGGATCTTCTTTGCAGCCAGCGTTATGACACCTACCTCCGCCTAAAAGACCGTGCAGACGTTCGCCAGTCTATTTGGCAATTCTGGTCTCTCCATGTAAACCTCCAGCACCGTCCCATACTCTATTCGTGTGCCGCCCATGAAGACCGAAGTCTCGCCCAACTCAAACAGAGCATCCTACTCCCACTGCTTCCTTCCGGGGAAGCGAATCCGGAACAATCCCCTTCTGAATCGGTCTCGGTGAAAGGAAGACTTCGACACTCCTAAATCTATCTACTGCATCCATGGCCTCCAGGACGGAGCAGTGGCTGTATACGCCTTGTATCAGCATGCCAAGTTTCCTCAGCCTCAGCGATAGCTTATCAGCACAGCCCAGAATATATAGCTCAACACGTTGTAAGTTTAGTCTCGACTCAGAGCCTGCCTGTGGTGTGGAGCTAAACGCCCTCATGATCCCGACGCATGTCAGTCTCTGTGCATTACGAAGTTCATTAGTCCGTGTGCTCTTCTCCACTATACTAGTGATCCATATGTCAGCACTGGTCTCACAATGACGGTACACATATAGTATATAATATTCGTGCTAACTCCACACTTTCTACTGAACATCATCCTTCTGCTGCAGTAAAAGGCGCACATTGCCTTTCGGCACTTTTTCTCTCTATTCCTTTTCCTAGACAGCTAAATTGAATACAAAGCCTAGGTATTTCGTCTCCATTGAAAATTGCAGAGTGGTCCCATCCAAAGACGATAGTCTAAAATCCGCTACCTTAAATATCCGAGTGATGATCAACCTTTCCTTCAACCCATTTCGTTTAGTCCATCGCGATAGCCTCCGCAGTGACCTTTCCATAATCTCACTGATCGTGGACAGAAATTTGCCTCGAATTAAAAGGACCACACTTTCTCCCTAGTTCGCATTGATAATCATCCTAGGAAGCATTTTATCCCTCCAGCGGGAGACACTCAAGTGGATGCCCATCCGATTCAGGTCTACGACCGTATTTTCACGTTATTAAATCCCCCTCCTTTCTGTTGGAGAGACCACCCACAAAAACATCACGCAACGATCTTTCACCTTCATTATAAGGAATGACCTTTAATGCCCTCTAAATATCGAGAAGGCCGCCATCATGTATTGCTCTTTTGAAGAAACATCTCGACCTCTCGCGCAACTTCATATAAAGCCGTCTCCAACGACCTCCTCTTGATGGGAAGTCTCCCTCAACCTCCGCTTGAGCATGTTGTGCCCCACCGAAATTCTCCGTTGTCAGGCCCTCCCTTACTATCAGGTCAATCCGACTTTCCAGGGGTTTAAGTAAAAACGATTACACACTGTTTGACCTATAATCCTTTGCGGTACAGTAGATTATTTTTCCCGCCTTGGGGATAAATATCACCGTCACATCCCTCCATGCTCTCAGTATTTAGGACAATGCCAAGGGTACTGCTGTCTTATTATCCCACTGTTACAGCAAATTGTTCATACCCGCCACCATAGGATAGGGGTATACTAATTTCGTCATTCTGTTTGTTAGTTCTCGAAATTTTCCTCTAAGAAACCATAAAGTATATATATATTTGATCGTCATAACATTTTTTGTCTATTTAGCCATGTCCGTCCGTCTGTTTGTCGAAAGCACGTTAACTTTCGAAGGAGCAAAGCTAGCAGCTTGAAAGCTTGCACAAATACTTCTTATAAGTGTAGGTCGGTAAAAGGACGATATCGGTCCATGTTTTTATATGGCTGCCATATATACCGACCTTTGATCTTGACTTCTTGAGCCTCTAGAGGGCGCAATTCTTTTCCGATTTGGCTGATATTCGGCATGACGTGCGCTAAGTATGGTTCAAATCGGTCCATTGCCTGATATAGCTGCCATATAAACCGATATTGGATCTTGACTTCTTGAGCCTCTAGAGGATTTGGCTGAAATTTTGAACGACACGTTTTGTTATGTTTTTCAACAAATGTGCTAAGTATGGTTCAAATCGGTCTATAACCCCATACAGCTGCCAAATAAACCGATCTTGGATCTTGACTTCTTGAGCTTCTAAAGGGCGCAATTCTTACCCGATTTGGCTAAGTATTTGCATGAGGTGTTTTATTACGACTTCCAATAAGTGTGCTAAGTATGATTCAAATCGGTTTATAACCTGATATAGCTGCTATATAAACCGATCTGGTATCTTAACTTCTTGAGTCACTAGAGGGCGCAATTCTTATCCGATTTGTCTGAAATTTTGTACAACGACTTCTCTTAAGACCTTAAACGGGTCGAATGTGGTCTAAATCGGTCTATAGATTGATGCAGCTCCCATATAGTCCGATCTCCCTATTTGCGCCCTTTAGGGGCTAAAGGGCGCAATTCTAATTCGAATTGGCTGAAATTTTACGCAATGATTTGTACTATGGATTCCAACATTCATTTCAATTGTGGTCTGAATCGGACCATAGCTTGGTATAACTCCAACAGCATAGCAATTCTTTTCATTTGCCTTTGTTTGCCTAAAATGAGATACCGGGAATAGAACTAGACAAATGCGATCCATGGTGGAGGTTTTATATGTTTTGGCCCGGCCGAACTTAACACGCTTTTACTTGTTTGCTATTTATACCCTACACCACCACTGTGGTACAGGGTATTATAAGTTTGTGCATTTGTTTGCAGCGCAATGAAGGAGAAGAGCTGGACTCATTGATATCTTTACCGATCGACTCAGAATCACTTTCTGATTAGATTTAGCCATGACCGTCAGTGAGTTCATGTCACGTCACGAAATTTTGCACATAACACTTGTTTGGCCGAAGGACGAACGCTTTTGATTTTGAAAAATCGGTTTAAAATTAGATATAGCTCCCATATATATGTATCGCCCGGCATGCACTTAAATGGCGGCCTTAATTACAATTTGCAACCGATCTGCACAAAATTTTACACTGATTGTTTTGTTACAGATCCTAACATATCTGCAAAACTTCATCAAAGGCGGTATGTATCACACGATATTCACTTAAATGGCGGAAGTAACTACAATTTGCAACCGATCTCTATATAATATTTTTTGTAGATCTTAACATATTTGCAAGATTCCATCAAGATCGGTTTAGGTTTGGATATAGCTCCCATATATGTATCGCCCGATTTGCACTTTTATGGCCGCAGTAACTACAATTTTCAAACGAGCTGTTCGAAAAAAGTTGGTTCAGATTTAGGTCTCTCATGTGCATATATCTATTGCCTGAATTTATAACTGTAGGGTAAGTGTAGGGTATTATATAATCGGCTCCGCCCGACTTTAGCCTTTGCATACTGGTTTTACCAATACATTTTTCTGTGTGTAGATTGCCATATTTGGCATGTGTGGTATAACAAAAATCTCATGACCATAATTATGAGGATTATGAGCCAATACACAACTGCCCACAATTTGTACTACACTTTTTGCACTAGAACATTTGATATCAAAATGCTGTTGACAAGTGGATTTAAGAAAGAAATAGAAAGCATACAGTTTTCCAAATTTTCAACTAGACTAGAATGCCTAGAATACTTTGATGTGCTCCAATCCATAGAAGGAGAACGAAATTGAAAACATATTTCCACTTTATTTGCTTATACCAAACTGTAACCCCTTTTCTAAAATAGTTTAAAGCGTATCGTAATGTTGTTGACCCCGGCCTAGTTCAAGCTCATTCTACTACCCCTAGTGTTAGACACTTATAGTCCAACAATTCAATTTATTAATACCGTCTCTCCATGTCTACTATTTCAAAAGCCCCTTGGTTCATTCAAAAAAAAAAAAAAATGAAGAGCAATTAAAAACAACATACCCACATAATAACTGGCTTTGGACTTTCAAATGAAATTAAGCCGTTCCTTACCACACAAAATGGAAATGAAAAATGCATTCAATATGGGGAAATTCCATGAAATGCAAGTCGCACTTTATAATCATCAATGGAAAAAAAAATTCATAGACCTCCTCTTCATTCCTTATAATGGATGATGAAGATGATGGTAATGATGTTTTATTTGCATATACATAGGAGAAAAATAATGTGAATGTAGACCTAACACATAAACCCTATGCATGTATGTCTATGTTGGTTGGTTGAAATGGAAGTAGGCTTTCGTGTTCCATAAAATACACCATGGGATTAATTTTTAATGCATAAATTTCACATACATGAGCAAGCAGGCGAGACCGGAAAACAATGTAGGAGACTTTGCCCTAGCCAAAGGAGTTTTCTAGTGACTCGTAGTACGAGTACGCCTACATTATTATAACTAAATTAACACAATTAGACTTACTTAGTCATTGTGGCCGCACATAACGGCTAACGATTATGAGGCAGCATTTAGGACTGCTCCCCTCCCACACATACACATACAAGTCACTCCACCACCCATATCTGCATTGTCATCATCATCATCAGCCACACAATTCATTTCATCTAGACCAGACTTCATTACAAATATTTACTTAAATTAAGTACCTACAGTTGAATGTTATTATTAAAAAGCACACCCATTGTTTAATTGCTACAAGTTAGCAGATGACTCACTCACCGAGGTCTGTTGTGTGTCATTCGATTGTAATTTAGTCCATCAAGATGGCGATAGCTTTCAGTGATTGTGCCAAGCAAAATAGCGACAATGATAAGGAACAGAACATTAAACAAATTATGAAAATTTTTAATATCCAATTAAAGGAAATGGAAATTTGGACATACTTTTATTTCAACCGGTGAAAATACCTTAGAAATACTTAACCTGGACCATATCTTGCTGTATGCAGAAATTCGTTTGAAATGCTTTGGGATATTATCGTTTATCAATTCTTCTTCTTCCTTTGCAGCATCCAGATTAGAGTTTAGCTCTGTATGTGCTCTGGAAATCAAACAGATATATCGGTTAATCTCTAAGCTATATCAGCTTGTAGAACCTCTTAGGCCATACTCGACACATACATAAAAGGGGTGTTTTATATATATTTCTGGCTTAGGCATCACTAAGTGCTGCCAGGTGCAATCTGATAGTTCCATTCGAAAGTTTGACATTTTCTATCATAATCGTACTCAGAACGTTTTGAGGTGCGACCATAATTTGTGTTTGGGACATTTTTACGACAAGCAAAATAGTCTTATTACAAAGTTTTTCTTTTACTGTAACTATGTAACGTTTCGCTTCAACATGTCAAACTTTAGCCAGTAGAACCTCTTAGGCCATACTCGACACATACATAAAAGGGGTGTTTTATATATATTTCTGGCTTAGGCATCACTAAGTGCTGCCAGGTGCAATCTGATAGTTCCATTAGAAAGTTTGACATTTTCTATCATAATCGTACTCAGAACGTTTTGAGGTGCGACCATAATTTGTGTTTGGGACATTTTTACGACAAGCAAAATAGTCTTATTACAAAGTTTTTCTTTTACTGTAACTATGTAACGTTTCGCTTCAACATGTCAAACTTTAGCCAGTAGAACCTCTTAGGCCATACTCGACACATACATAAAAGGGGTGTTTTATATATATTTCTGGCTTAGGCATCACTAAGTGCTGCCAGGTGCAATCTGATAGTTCCATTAGAAAGTTTGACATTTTCTATCATAATCGTACTCAGAACGTTTTGAGGTGCGACCATAATTTGTGTTTGGGACATTTTTTCGACAAGCAAAATAGTCTTATTACAAAGTTTTTCTTTTATTGTAACTATGTAACGTTTCGCTTCAACATGTCAAACTTTAGCCATAAACGTAGCAATTTTCAATATCTAACTTTGAGAACCTTTCTTTTGTTGAAAAATCCAAAAATAGTTTAATGACAAACGTTTTTCGATAGCCACAAACGATTATTCTCTTCTGTCTCACCTACTAGAGCGAAACGGTGAGTATAATACTCACACTCACTTGCTGTGTTCGTACACAAGAAAATAATGCCACACAAGCCCATGGGCTTAGAAATAATTGCAAATGTGTGCACGTCACAGGTAAATTGCAAATTTTGCCCATTAACATTTCACTTAGAAACAGGGGCAAACTTCTCACACATCAATGAGTGCAGTTCGATTCATATTTTTAAGCTCAATGATAAGGGGCCTCCTTTTTATAGTCGAGTCCGAACGGCGTCCCACAGTGCGACACCTCTTTGGAGAGAAGTTTTACATGGCATAGTACCTCTCAAATGTTGCCCGCATTAGGAGGGGAAAACCGCCGCTGAAAATTTTTTCTGATGGTCTCGCCAGGATTCGAAACCAGGCGTTGAGCGTCATAGGCGGACATGCTAACCTCTGCACTAAGGTGGCCCCATCACAGGTATGGACACATTTTCTCTTACACAAAACATTTTCCAATTTTTTACCATACCACACCATAGGATGGGGATATACTAATCTAGTCATTTGGTTTGTAACACCTCTAAATACTCTTCTAAGACCCCTAAAGTATATTCTTGATCGTCTGGACGTTCTGAGTCGATCTATCCATGTCCGTCCGTCTATCCGTCTGTCGAAATCACGATAGCGGTCGAACGCGTAGAGCTAGCCACTTGAAATTTTGAACAGATTTTGAACAGGTTGGAGATTGGGGATTGCAAATGGGCCATATCGGTTTGGATTTAGATATAGCTCCCATCTAAAACGATCTCCCGATCAGGTTTCTTTAGACCCTGGTAGCAGATAGTGTTCCGTTATGACTTCCAATAACTGTGTCTAGTACAGTTCAAATCAGTCTATAACCTGATATAGCTCCCATCTTCCATGTAAACCGATCTCCCGATTTGACTTATTGACCCCTTACAAGCCGCAATTTTTGTCCAATTTGGTTGTAATTTAGCACGTAGTGTTCAGCTTTGACTTCCAATAAGGTTCAAATTGGTCTATAACCTGATATAGCTCCCATGAAAACGTATCTCCCGATTTTACTTCTTAAGCCCTTACAAGCCGCAATTGTTGTCCGATTTGGCTGAAATTTCGCACATAGTATTATGTTATAACTTCCAACAACTGTGCCACATATGGTCCAAATCGGCCTATAATCTGATATAGCTCCCCTATGAACCGATCTCCTGATTTGACTGTTTGAGCCCTTACAAGCCACAATTTTTATCCGATTTGGCTGAAATTTGCATGCGGTGTTCTAACTGTGCCAGGTACGGTGCAAATCAGTCTATATTCCGATATAGCTCACATGTAAACCGGTCTCTCGATTATGCTTGTTCGGTTCCTAGAAGCTTTAATTTTTGCTGGTTTGACAGAAGTTTGATATGTAGAATAAAATTATTCCCCTCAACTAAATTTAGTTTGTATAAATTTTTGGTTCCCAAGATTCGGCCTGGCCGAACTTAGCACTCTTTACCATGTTTTGTTGTACACCCAAAAACACTTTAATGACAAACGTATCTTGATAGCCGCAAACGATTTTTCTTTAACCTGAAGGAGTGAGTATTTGAGCGTATAGACCAGTGATGGCCAAAAATACTCACACTCACTTGCTGTGTTCGTACACAAGAAAATAACCCCACCCAAGCCCATGGGCTTGGAAATAATTGCAATTGTGTGCTCGTTACTGGTGTACACACATTTTCTCTCACACAAAACATTTTTCCATTTCTTTTTACTGAACAAAGAGCAGTCAGTATGTTCGGCAGCTCGGTCGATTACGAATCGTATGTGACAATTTTTAAAGTTTCGCTTTAGATACAACAACTAAAAGCATGCTATGTTCGGCCGGGACGAATATTAGGTACCTACCACCATGGATTCCGCTAAAAATATACCCCTATAAACGGAGTTTGTATGTGAATTATTTTGGTCTCAAGAAGTCATATGGGGATATCGGTATTTAAGGGAGCCTATATCACCATATTGACCGATTCGTATAAAGCTAGGCACAAATGTTGTAAGTCATAAGAAAGGTTTTTGAGCCAAATTTCAGTCAACTTCGACGAAAACTTAGGTTGCACAGGGCTGAAGAAGTCAAATCCGGGGTTCGGTTTATAGGGGGGCTATACCTGTTTATTGACAGATTCGGATAATACTTGGCATGGATATTGGAAGTTATAACACAAGTCGTTGTTCCAACTTTCAGCCAAATCGAAAATTGAGGCTTCTAAGGACTTAAGAAGTCATATCGTGAGATCGGTTGAAATGGCAGCTATGTCGGGTTATAGACCGATTTGGATCTAAAGGGTGGTATCTGTTTAAAGACCGATTCGAACTGTACTTGGCATGGACGTTTGAAGCCTTTTTCGTTAGAAGCCTTTGTTCTAAATTTTAACCAAATTTTCCGACTCTCCGCCTGCGTATCACGCTACAGTCTTTCCCTGCACGGGATAGCTGCGAGCACCACTCTGCTGGAGCATTGAGGTCCGGTCTGTGTGGTGTTCATTGCTATCACTAGAAGCTTAGCTGTGAGCTACCGGGAGCATCCACAGGTTGCGGATAATGGAATACTCCACACGGAGTAGCTGCAACGGCAGTCGCGGACAATCAGCGGTATCGAGTGGAGAGTCTCAGTGAAAGGACGGGCGGCACCAGCTCTTGCACAAATACTGAATGACTATGTTGCTCGTTATGACAAGGAGAGTTATTGTCGCCTTTAAATAAACAATAGCAACCTTGTTTCCGCGCCGATCGGTGCTTTGAACCGGAACGAGCTCGCTCGCACGTAGGAGCTTGAGGAGGATCGCCACCTCTACATGAAAATGTGGCTACAACAACAATAACGCTACAGTCTTTAAAAATTGAGATATTGAGTTGAAATTTTGCATAGACTCGTATTTCTTCTATAAGTTCTTGAATAGCCCGAATTGAACTATATATGGATATAGCTGCCATATGGACCGATCTGGCGATTAATGGCCTTGCAAATGCAATTTTGCGAATGCATATTCCATTAAGCAACAGGGGCAAACTTCTAACATATCACCGAGTGCTGTCCGATTCAAGTTTAAGCTCAATGATAAGGTGCCTCCTTTTTATAACCAAGTCCGAACGGACTTCTGAGGAGAAGTTTTTACATGGCATAGTACTTCACAAATGTCGCCAGCATTATGATGGTCGCCCCAGGATTCAAACCCAGGCGTTTAGCGTCATAGGCGGACATGCTAACTTCTGCGCCACGGTGGCCACCGCTTAGTGGCCTTAAGCCCGTAAAAGCCGCATCTTTTGTCCGATTTCGCTGAAATTTTAAAGAGGAAGTTGTACCAGGGGTTTTGATATTCAAATCGAATACGGTATATATCGGACCATATTTACATAAAGCTTTAATAGAGACCGATATGCCGGTTTAGGGTCTTAAGCCCTTAGGTAAGATTAGGTTAGGTAAAAGTGCCAGTCCTTTACAGACTCACTTAGACAATTTTAAGTCCATTGTGATACCACAGTATCGACAGACCAAGGCGTCTGGTGGGAATCGAACTCGTGACCCCTGCACTGGTAATCCAACTCGTCTACCGTGGCGCCTGTTAAGCCCTTAACAGGCGCATTTCAATGAAATTAGATCTATTTAGACCGATCTGCCAATTTTGAGTCTTGAGCCCATAAAAGCCACAATTATTTTCCGATTTCGTTGAAATTTAAAATTGTATGTTGTTTCGCTGAAATATGAAACAGTAAGTAGGTTAAGGCCTCCTAATACCTGACCCAAATATGGTTGAGATCGGACTATATTTAGATATAGCTGCCATATAGACCGATCTTCCGATAAAGAGTCTGAAACCCATAAAAGCTTTATTTTTTATTCGACTTCGCTGAAATTTGAAACAGTAAGTAGTTTTAGGCCTCCCAACATGGGATCCAAATATGGTTGTGAATGGACCAAATTTAGATATAGGTTGCCGATGAGGGATCTGAAGCCCATAAAAGCTTAATTTATTACCCAATTTTGCTAAAATTTGAAGCAGTGAATAGTTTAAGGCCTTCCAACATCCGACCTAAATATGGTTGTGATCGGACTATATTTAGATATAGCTGCCATACAGACCGATCTGTCGATAATGAGTCTGAGGCCAATAAAAGCTTTATATATTACCCGATTTCGCTGAAATTTGAAACAGTGAGTTGCCTTAAGCCTTTCGACTTCCTACCTTAATATGGTTCAGATTGGTCTTAACTCAGATAAAGCTGCCATATAGACCGATCTGCCGATTTGGGGTCTTAAGGCCTTAAAAGCTACTTTTATTACCCGATATCACTGAGATTTGGAACAGTGAGTTGTTTTTAGTCATCACACCTAAATATGCCTTCCGTCATTACATAATAAATATGCAATCCCATGGCAGCCGGTTGTACGTACCGGATTGACCCGATGTATTCCTTCATCGGCAAGGGCTGCGCCTCAGTGTACAACACACTGCTACAACAACAACACCTAAATATGGTTCAGATTAGATCGGGTCTTAAACCCATAAGGGCTGCATTTATTGCCCGATTTCGCATGAATTTGACACAGTGACTTGTATTAAGCCTCCCGTCATTCCACCATTATATGGTCCATATCAGAATATATTCCGATATAGCTATCATATATACCGATCTTGCAATTTAGGGTCTTAATCCTATAAAAAGCGAATTTGTTGCCCGATTTTGCTGAAACTGCGACTTTTATAAGAGTTCTCGGGACCTGAATAAAATATGATCCAAACCACCCGCATTTGCATATTACTATGGATATGGTAGTTGAGTTGTTATAAAAGAGGATGGTTAATTTATCCATATTGATGGGTATCCAAAGTTCGGCAAGATGGAGTTAAACACGTTTTAGCTTGTTTTATATTTTTAATAAAATCCATGGTTGTGGGTAACCAGGATTCAGCCCGGCCGAGCTTAGCACGTTTTTACTTGTGTTTTTTTTCAACATTCATGTGACATTAGTCAGCTAGATAAGCTTTATTCTACTTGCAAAGGGATACTTTGAGTATTCACTAGTTTCATAGCAGCAGCAGCAGCTTTAGGGAAGTTTTTAGTGGTTTTCTTAAACAAAGTCTCTCCCTTAGAATCTTTTTGCATATGCCTTAGATAGGCATGCATTCATTAAGGAGTAATTACATTTCCTCTATCCAACTTACTCTGTACTTCTGTGACTATTCCCTCGTTTTTTTTTCTCATGTATTTCTTAATGAAATCAAGTGTTTTGCGCTCTTTTTGCGCCACTATAGTTTTTAAAGTACGTGTGCAAAGGGTATCATTAAAAATTTCTATTATATTAACAAAGCAGGGAAATGTTCCCTCTAAATACATTGTGGTAATTCTTAGAGAGGAAAAAAGGGAGATTATCACATCCGTTGCTTCAAGCATTAGTGGTGTTGTCATCAAACATTCATTTACGTGGTCTATAATGATGTACCACATTCCCGTCTGCTCTTCACCCACACATACTCAACAAACTCAATGTGGTATTGCATTTTGACAACTTCTACTAGACTTTGAATTTGCATTATATGCATGTGGAGGGGAATTGTAGACAGAGAGAGAATGGGGGAGATCTCTAAATTTATACCCTTTAGAACAACTGTGGGACAGGTTATGACAACATTGTACATTTGTTTGCAACGCTAAGGAGAAGACGAGCTATAGACCTATTGTTAAATACATTGATCAGCTTAGAATTACTTCCTGATTTGATTAAGCTATGACCGCCGTCTTTCCATGTATATTTATAATCATAGTACAGGTCTTCTTTGTTGTACGATTACCCTCAAATTTAGCACATGCCAAAGCTCAAATTTAGCACATGCCATTTTCTTAGCCAAAGAACGAACGCTATTGATTCTATTCGATATTTCAATAGCTATTCTAAACTAAAGTCTGGCTAGATTTGAACATAGGCGTTACGTATTTAAAGTAGTACGTGGACTCAGTGGTGTAGGGTATAATATAGTCGCCTGGTGCAGGCGACTAGAGATATTTATTCACTTTAGTGATAAATATCTCTTGTAGAAAATAAAAGTAATTGCGAGTTGGCGAATGGCATTGGCGTAGCCATTACAACTATTCCAGAGGATTGCAGTTAAAATTTGATGCCACGATGTTGCGATTTGAGCGCCATGACAGTGGACCCCAAACATTTGCGCCCCAAATTAAAAATGAAATTTGCCCCCAAATTTGGGATGTTTTTTCATTATGAAAAATGGCCCCTAAACCAATGCAAAACAATAATAAATGCAATTTGCAATTGGGTTTGAATTGGGTTTAAACTACGATTTAGAATTTGGGGTGTTTTTTCATAATGTAATATTACCCCAAACAGCAGCATGTAAATGGACCCCAAAGAATTCATACATGGTGGAGTGTATATAAGATTCGGCCCTGCCGAACTTAGCTCGCTTTTACTTGTTTGAAAATATTTTTAATTTTATTTTAAATACTTGTTTTTTTTTTTTTTAAATACATGTGAACATTTATTCGTGTGTTTTAAGTCCTATTTTACAGGCAATTGCTGTTTTTGGGTAGTCCCAAAATAGTGAAATAAGGCCCCACAATAAAATGAAAATGTACCCCAATATTCTTTACCCCCCAATTTTGTTTAAAAAAATATGGATTTACTTGAAGGAAACTTCATTGGCCTCAATAACCGACTGAAAAAAGTCCCCAAAAGTTTTGTTGTGATTCTCCATATACCTGTTTGGGGCGTTTTTTGTTTTAAAAAATATAGATTTTCCTGAGGGAAACACAAGTAAACAAGTAAAAAGGCATTAAGTTCGGCCGGGCCGAACTTTGGGTATTCACCACCTCGGGTATATATTAAACTCCATTTCCTCACAATCCGGTGAAAATTGGATAACTTAAGCTCAGAAAAACTCACTGTCAAAAATTTAAGCGAAATCGAGTAATAAATAAAACTTTTATGGGCTTCAGTCCTCTTATCGGCAGATCGGTCTATATGACAGTTATATCTAAATATAGTCCGCTCAGAACCATATTTAGGTCGGAGTTTGGTAGGTCTTAACCTACTCACTGTTACAAATTTCAACGAAATCGGGTAAAAAATAAAGCTTTTATGGTCTTCAAACCCTTTATCGAGAGATCGGTCTATATGGAAGCTATGCAAATAGAGTCCGATCTGAACATATGGTTCAGATCGGACTTAGGTCAGATTCCGGAAGGCTTAAAATAACCCACCGTTTAAAATTTCAGCGAAATCGGGTAATATATATAAAACTTTTATGGCCTTCAGACATTTTATCGGAAGATCGATCTATATGGCAGCTATATCTAAATATAGTGCGATCTGAACCATATTTAGATGGGATGTCGAGAGGCCTGAAATTACCCACTATTTTAAATTTCAGCGAAATCGGGTAATAAATAAAGCTTTTATAGGCTTCAGACCCTTTGACGGGAGATCTGTCAATATGGCAGCTATATCTAAATATGGACCGATCTAATCCATATTGAGGTCAGATGTCAGGAGGAATTACCCAATGTTTTAAATTTCAGCGAAATCGGATAATAAATTATGGTCTTCAGACCCTTTATCGGGAGATCGGTCTATATGGTTGTTATATCTAAATGTAGTCCGATCTGTACCATAATTGGGTCGGTTGTTAGGAGCCTTAAAACTGTGCACTATTTCAAATGTCAGCGAAATCAGATAAAAATGAAGCTATTATGGCCTTCAGACCCTTTATCGGGAGATCGGTCTATACGGCAGCTATTTCTGATGTCGGGAGGCTTAAAATAACCAACTGTTTTAAGTTTCAGCGAAATCGGGTAATAAGTAAAGCTTTTATGGTCTTTAGACCCTTTACCGGGAGTTCGGTCCATATGGTAGCTATATCTAAATATAGTCCGATCTGAACCATATTTGGGTCAGTTGCCGGGAAGCCTTAAACTACTCTCTGTTTAAAATGAAATGAAAATCGGATGAAAATAAAGCATTTATGGTCGTTAGACCATAAAGACCGGAAAATGGGTATATATAGCAGCTATATCCAAATATGGTCCGATTTGGCCCATTCAAGAACTTAACCAGTGTGCATCAAAAAGACGTATATGTGCCAAATTTCAGCCCAATATCTAAATTTTTGAAGGATGTAGAGTGATTACAACAGACGGATAGACGGACAGACACACGGATATCGTTAAATCGGCTTAGAATTTTACGACGATCCGAAATATTAATACTATGTAAGGTTGGAAATTGACATTTCGATGTGTTGCAAACGGAATGACTAAATTAATATACCCTCCATCCTACGGTGGTGGATATAAAAAGACCCCAAAAAGACGAAAATAGGCACAAACAAATTGTTGTGGTTCTCCATATACCTGTTTGGGGCATATTTTCGTTTTAGATGTGGAGTGCAGTTTCGTGAAGCAATCTTCATGCCGCCGCGATTTGGTTGTGTATCGTCTCTTAAGACTTTCCTTATTTTATACTTTGGAATCTTGCTGGTTGAGCTATTTGGGGGCAAGAGTTAAAATATTAACAAGTAAAAGCGTGTTAAATTCGGCCGGGCCGAGTAGTGGGAACCCACCATCATGGATTCTGCTAAAATATGGTTATAGACCGATTTGGACGGTATCACAGTTGTTGAGAGTCATATCAGAACACTTCAGCCAAATCGGACAAAAATTGCAGCTTCCAGGCGCTCAAGACGTCAAATCGGGAGATCGGTTTATATGGGGACTATATCAGGTCCTTCACCGATTTGGACGGTACTCGGGACAGTTGTTGGGAGTCATAACAGAACACTATGTGCAGAATTTCAGCCAAACTGCGGCTTTAAAGGGCTCAAAACATCAAATCGGGAGATCGGTTTTTATGGGTGTTATATCCCAATCTGAACCGATATGGCCTATTTGCAATCCTCAACGACTTACAACAATATCAAGTTTCTGTGCATAATTGCAAGCGGCTAGCTTTACACGTTCGATTGCTATCGTGATTTCGCAAATGGACGGCCGAACGTGGCTAGATCGACTCAGGACGTCGAGATGATCAAGAATACATATACTTTATGGATAAATTTTTCGAGGTGTTACAAACGGAATGACTAGATTAGTATACCCTCATCCCATGGTGGTGGGTATACAAATATCTCCTACTTTGCATACAGTTATAGCCAAGACTGTCGTTTACTTCTAGCCCCCCCATTCTACGCCATTGGTTGCATGGTTAATATGATGCGACGCAACCACTGGTGCGCCATCAATGGTGAATGAATGAAAATCTTTTGCTCCCATTCGTTGCATGTAAAATCATCACTCTCCGTAGTGATATAAAATGAAACAAAACAAAGAAAAAATAATAAAGAATAAAGAAAAAAAAAAACTTTTTCTGTAAGGTTTTTTATGACCTGCTGCTGTTGTTGTTTGATGTATTTCCTCAAAGTGCTATACTAGATGGTAGGAGGAGTTAGGGTGAGGGTGAATGAGAATATGATGGAGGAAAAAGGATGATAGTTGATGTCAGCGATGACATTTCTTTTATATTTTGTTTAGAATTTATCACTTCCTCATACCCATGTACTCAACCCCATACGCACACCCACACACACTTACCTTAACATTTGCCCTTATAACCACGGGTGTCTCAGAACAACTCATGCAACAACAAAAAAAACATTAAAAAATTTATGGGTCGCCGCCGTCTAATTTCTGTAACCACAAGTGGTTAAATATAATGAAATTAACATTATAAAATTCTTATTTATCAGCAACAAAACACACAACGCATACACACTCTCCACCTATACTTGTGCGCACACTTTTTTAATTGCTCTGGAGTTTGGAGATTTTCAAATGAGTTCGTTTCCACCAAATACAAAAGCCCCTCAAACAAGGAAAAACAACAAGAAGTGTATTGTTGTTGCTTATCTTCCTGTAAATGATGCCTCGGAACACTTCCATTAGATTGTGGATAAAACTCAAATGCGTGCATGGTGTCTATTATCATGCTTGTTTTTATCCTTTCTCAAGGATATGTGATGTAAGTGTGGATATTACAATGATAAGATTGGAAGGTGTGTTTTGAGAGAGACTGGGTGTGTGTGTGTGCCCGTATATAAGATGCATGTTTGAAGACGTACAAAATTAGGTCATGATTAAGTAGATATCTGCTTATATGTGGTGTGAATTAAAATTTGAAATCATTATTGGAAACATCCGTAAAATTCCCTCGAATGTAGAAAATAATGTTTTTTTCAATTTTTTATCCTGTCATTAAGATATTGAAATGTACTGCAAAGGTCAATTTCTCTAATATTTGCGTAAATTCACAAAATGCGATTAAATAACGAATGATATTTGTAAGTGTTTTTATACCTAGTTTCCTGATTCCGTTTGTAAAACATCGAAAAATTGATCCAATAACCAACAAAGTGTATATATTCGTGGTCACCCAAGCTTGACTTTTCGAGTCTTTTGGGTAATTTTTTCAAGTTTTTGCCTAAAATTCGATAGTTAGACGATTATTTGGTAAATGTGGGCATATGCATAGGAAACTAGGCTACCCTAGCTGTCGTTTGATGCCTGTCTCATCGCCTGAGAATTTTCCATTTTCACACAGTGGTTCACCCAAAATTTCCTTTTTAGTTTTTTGGGTAATTTTTTCAAGTTTTTGCCTAAAATTCGATAGTTAGACGATTATTTGGAAAATGTGGGCATATGTATGAGAAACTAGGCTTCCCTAGCTCTCACTTGAGACCGGTCTCATCGCCTTACTATTTTCCATTTGTGCACAGTGGATCAATCAATTTTACAATCTTCTTTATCTTGTTAGTACACCTTGCGGTTATTGAGGGAATTAAATTTTAATGTTGCATCACCTTATTATTTTCTAGATCTTTTTTTTTGTTTTTTGTGTTTTGAAATTTACTTAATGCCCATAAAAACATTATTTTTCATTTCTTTTTTTCATTTTTCAACAGTGAGTAGTTTAAGGCTTCCCGACATCCGACCTAAATATGGATTAGATCAGTCCATAGTTAGATATAGCTGCCATATAGACCGATCTCCCGATAAAGGGTCTGAAACCCATAAAAGCTTTACTTAGTACCCGATTTCGCTGAAATTTGAAATACTGAGTAGCTATAAGATTTTTGACACCCGGCTCAAATAGGGTTAAGGTCGGACCATATTTAGGTATAGCTGCAATATAGACCGATCTGCCGGTTAAGATTCTGAGACCATAAAAGCTGTATTTATTCCCCGATTTTGCTGAACTTTGAAACGGTGAGTTATTTTAAGTCTTCCGACGTCCGACCTAAATATGATTCAGATCAGACTACATATAGATACTAGCCGAAGCGGGACCGCTCCGCTGCAACTTCTTTAACTCTCGGCCCACTTTGGATTTTGAATTGTGTTTTTGTCATTAGGGAGAAGGTCCCTCCCCCTTCCGATATCGAAAAATTATATAGCCTATGTTTCCTTCCAGACCGACCTACATAATATGTGAAAATTTCGAGAAAATCAGTTCTGCCGTTTTTCAGTCTATAGGAAATAAACAATTGATTGTGCCCATTTTGAGTGTTTTTGTGGGGGTGGGGTGACCCTTATACTATACTTCGACATGAATTTGTTTGCCAAATTCGTTATCTACTCCCCTATACTTTTCATTTGATACCCATATTGTCCACTTTTGATTTTGGGTGATGTTTTTGGGGTAACAGTGGAGGGTCCACTCCCTTCCGTTACCAATAAATTATAAAGCCTATTCCTACTTCCTGACCATATTCGTAATCTACTCCCAAATACCTTTCATTTGAGTCATCCCATATTGCCATGATCATCAAATAAACCTATTTTAAGGGGTTTTGGGGCGGCCCCCCGGGTACTTGGACCCAACTTTTATTATGAAATCCATACTCTACTCTTAAATACCTGTCATTTGAATCCCATATTGCCCCGATCGGTCCACTTTTACTTTAGGTTAGTACTTTTAGGGTAAGGGGGAGGGTCCGCCCCCTCCCGATATCAAAAAATTATAAAGCCTATATTTACTTCCAGACCAACCTACACAATCTGTAAAAATTGCAAGGTAATCGGTTCAGCCGTTTTTGAGTCTATACGGAACAAACAAACAAACAGACAAACAAACACAAATTGAATTTTATATATAAGACAAGCTGAACCCGGCCCGCTTCGCAGGGCTTCCTTTTACACCATATGAATTATAACTTTTTTTCAATTACTCTTCTTTGTATTCGCTAAGTTACGTATATATTTTGCGGCCATGTTTTTATAGAACTTTTAGACTATTGTGGAAGCTTGTTCCAGGGAGGGTTAAAAAATAAAAATTTACACAGTCAAAGGTTAGTTCCTTTTTAATTTATTCCAAGGACAGACAACTTTTCAAAACAGTATTGAAAAGCATATGATCAACTTTGAACACACTCTCCTGTTCTTCTCGCGCTCTTTTTCTTTGTTCGGGTTTGCTTGGCTTTTCTAATAATGTCTATCTCCCAACAGATGGCGCTGAGCTGTTTATTCCCATCACATTGTCATAATTTTATCTATTTTTGAATCCAATCGAATTTCCAGTTTTTCCGGCCTATCTTATGTCACCGTTGCCCATGGGTAAGCATCTTCGGCTTACCCGTTTGTAAAGCATCGAAATATTCATCTGAGACCCAACATATAAGTATATATGTATATTTTTGATCGTCTTGACATTCTAAGTCGATTTAGCCATGTCGGCCCGTCCATCTGTCGAAAGCATGAAATTTTGCCCAAATACTTATATATGTTATATTTGTCTATGTTTTGATATAGCTGCCATATTAACCGATTTTGGATCTTGACCTCTTAGGAATCTTGACCTCTTAGGAATTGCGGCGTTTAGGGGCTAAACGCCGCAATTCCTAACCGATTTGTCTCAAATTGTGTGTAAGATATTTTGTTATGACCTCCAACATCTGTGTTGTATCTGTGTAAGTATGGTTCAAACCGGTTTAAAACTTTATGTAGCTCCCATATAAACCGATGTCCTAATTTGACTCTCTGAGCCTCTAGAGGGTGCAATTCTTATGTGATTTGTCTAAACATTATTTTAAAGACTTCTCCGATGGCCTTCCACATACGTGCCAAATATGGTCTGATTGGGTCGATAACCTGATATAGCTCCCATATGAACCGATCTCCCGATTATAATTCTTAAGCCACTATAGGGCTCAATTCGTATCCAATTTTTGCTGACATTTTGCGCAATGACATCTACTATGGTCCCCAACAGCCAAACCAAGCATGTTCCGAATTGGTTGATAACCTGAAATAACTCCAATAGCTTTGCAATTTTTATCCATTATCCTTTGTTTGTCTACAAAGAGATATCGGGCAAAAAATGACAAATGAGATCCATGCCCTCTACCATGGATATGTAAGATTCGGCCCGACCGAACTTTTCACGCTTTTACTTGTTGTCACTCGAGTCGTTCGCCAATTCATTGAAAACAGCTATTTTCCCTTTATAAAATCAGCTGTTTCCATGACTTGGCGAACGAATCGAATGACAAAACGAAAAAAAATGTGTTATCGGCACGCTACTTGGGCTCGACTATAAAAAGGAGGCTTCTTATCTTTGAGCTAAATTTTTAATCAAACCCGCTCCACTGCGCTTTCGCTTTCAAAACGTAGAAAAATGCCACCTTTGTTACGTAACCTACTCTCCAATAGCTCTGATACTGTGTACGTTCGATGGGCCTTCCCCTCAAACTGTTAAGCACAAACTTGGGTATTCGCACTCTACTAAATAAATTTTTATCTACGGGGAAATCTGTGGGAAATTTAAAAAATAATACAGCAATCAACCGCAACGAAATTCCTATAAACAATTTTTCTTTATTTTAAGGACCGATAGGTTACCATAACAAAGATAAATGCTGCATGATCAATTTTTACCACTTTGCCCTCTCTCTGTTCGTGGTGGCGACTCAATTCAGTTGATCCATTTGCAACCAGATAACGCTTTTCTAAATGTTTGCGCTGCCATCTATAAGAGAAAGGTTTAGATTTTAATACCCATAATGTTAACAAAATAACTTAAAAGTTCTCCGTTCCACGTCGCCCCGGATGCTTGCGCAATCACATATAAACGACTGAGAATTTGACATTTCTCCCATCTGTTAGAGCTTTTTTGGTAGTTGCTTGGAGCGGCTTAGCGCCTATAACATTGATCATCATGTGGTAGTTGTCTATAACATACTATATGGCTACCTATTGAATAGTCATAATTTTGCCTTTTTAAATCAAATCAAATTGCCATATTAAACGATTCTCAGTGGTAAAGAACTTATTTGGCGGTCTTTATATTAGGTGCGGTGGCGACAGTTCTTAGTAATTAAACCGTGTAAAACATTTAATCATGAAAGTATCGCCCAGCAGCACGTTCTTTGGATTTGTCTGGGGAAAGAATGTTTCTTGTCGATGAGCTAAAAATGGCGGCCACCATGACGTTCAGGTTTGCAACTGCTCCATGACGTTAAGGTTTGCAACTGCTCCTATCACACTGAACTTCATAACTTTGGAGGTATGGCGGCAGTGTCCTATTAGGTCATTATAACTGATCAACTGTTTTAGGGTGAGGTGGTCCGCGAATTCACAGTCCACAAACTTATACCTTGAATTGAACCCCATATTGTGATAATTGGTGTATACAGCCGTTTGGTGAGAGCGTAGGACAATTGTGCGCCTCACTCCATCTGGCACTTGAGCACAAATTTGAATAACGCACTCCGCTTAAAAATATCTATCACTTGATTCCCCATTGTTTTAATGGGTCAAATAAACTATTGGAGGCGACTTTAGGAAGTAAATCATCACCTAGATGCTTGGACACAAAGTTTAATGTCATATTCGTAATCTGCTATCAAATACATTTCATTTGAGGCTCATCTAGCTATGATCGAATTATATTCTCATTTGGGGGTGGGGCGATCTCCAATTACATGGACCTCATTTTATATGTTTTAATAGTAGTCTAGTCCCGAATACATTTCATTTGAGTCCCATATTGATATTTACGTCCAATATGTTTGTTTGGGGGAGTTTGTGGGGATGGACGACCCCTCGCATACTTGATCCCAATTTTTAATACCATATTCGTATTGTACTCCCCAATACACTTAATTTGATACCCATATTGTTCCTATTGGTCCACTTTTGATTTTAAGAGGTGTTTTTGGGGTAACGGTTGGAAGGGTAACGCCCCCTTCCAATATCAACAAACTAAAAAGCCTTTTCCTCCTTCCTGACCATTTTCGTAATCTACTCCTAAATGCCTTTCATTCGAGTCCCATATTGTCATTATCGTCCAATAAACCTATTTTAGGGGGTTTTGGGGTCGGGGCGGCCCCCCGTTTACTTGAATCCAATTTTTATACCCTCCACCATAAGATGGGGGGTATACTAATTTCGTCGTTCTGTTTCTAACTACTCGAAATATTCGTCTGAGACCCTATAATATATATACATTCTTGATCGTCGCGACATTTTATGTCGATCTAGCCATGTCCGTCCGCCTGTCCATCCGTCCGTCCGTCCGTCTGTCTGTCCGTCCGTCCGTCCATCTGTCTGTCGAAAGCACGCTAACATCCGAAGGAGTAAAGCTAGCCGCTTGAAATTTTGCACAAATACTTCTTATTAGTGTAGGTCGGTTGGTATTGTAAATGGGCCATATCGGTCCATGTTTTGATATAGCTGCCATATAAACTGATCATGGGTCTTGACTTCTTGAGCCTCTAGAGTGCGCAATTCTTATCCGATTGAAATGAAATCTTACACGACGTGTTTTGTTATGATATCCAATAACTGTGCCAAGTATAGTTCAAATCGGTTCATAACCTGATATAGCTGCCATATAAACCGATCTTTGGTCTTGACATCTTGAACGTCTAGAAGGCGCAATTCTTATCCGATTTGAATGAAATTTTGCACGACATGTTTTGTTATGATATCCAACAACTTTGCGTAGTATGGTTCAAATCGGTCCATGTTTTGATATAGCTGCCATATCAACCGATCTTGGGTCTTGACTTCTTGAGCCTCTAGAGTGCGCAATTCTTATCCGATTGGAATGAAATTTTGCACAACGTGTTTCGTTATGATATCCAATAAATGTGCCAAGTATGGTTCAAATCGGTCCATAACCTGATATAGCTGCCATATAAACCGATCTTGGGTCTTGACTTCTTGAGCCTCTAGAGTGCGGAATTCTTATCCGATTGGAATGAAACTTTGCACGACGTGTTTTGTTATGATATCCAACAACTTTGCCAATAATGGTTTAAATCGATCCATGTTTTGATATAGCTGCCATATAAACCGATCTGGGATCTTGACTTCTTGAGCCTCTAGAGGTCGCAATTCTTATCCGATTGGAATGAAATTATGTTCAACGGAACCTCTCATGACCATCAACAAACGTGTTTATTATGATCTGAATCGGTCTATAGCCCGATACAGCTCCCATATAAATCAATCTCTCTATTTTACTTCTTGAGCTCCCAAAGGGCGCAATTCTTATTCGAATTGGCTGACATTTTACACAGGTCTCCAACATGTAATAATATAATAATAGCAGAGCAAATCTTTTCTTATGTCCTTTTTTGCCTAAGAAGAGATGCTGGGAGAAGAACTCGGCAAATGCGATCCATGGTGGAGGGTATGTAAGATTCGGCCCGGCCGAACTTAGCACGCTTTTACTTGTTAATATGAAATTCGTAGCCTATTACTGAATATTTTTCATTTGAATCCAATATTGTCTTGATTGGTTCACTTTTATTTTTGGGTTGTACTTTTGGGGTAAGGTGGTACAAACAAACATACAAACAAACATACAAACAAACATACAAACAAACATACAAACAAACATACAAACAAACATACAAACAAACATACAAACAAACATACAAACAAACATACAAACAAACATACAAACAAACATACAAACAAACGTACAAACAAACACAAATTCATTTATATATATATAGATAGCTACCATATAGACCGATCTGCCGGTAAAGTATCTAAGGCCCATAAAAGTTTTCTTTATTTCCCGATTTCGTTGAAATTTATAACAGTGAGATTTTTTAAGCCTCCCTCCGGCCCAAATATGGTTCAAATCGGACTATATTTAGATATAGCTGCTATATAAACCGATCTGCCGATAAATGTTGTGAAGCCATAAATGCTTTATTTATTACCCTAAAATAAATAAGATCCAGACCAGCCCCTTTTTAGATATAACTTTGGATATGGTAGTGGAGTTATAATAAAATAATATGATTCATATATATGGTGGTGGGTATCCAAAGTTCAGCACTGGCAAAACGTTTTTACTAGTGTGTCTTGAAACATTTTTTATTTCTCTGTCCGGAGCCGGAGTCGAAAATATTATCTCGACTCCGCTGATAAAAATAAAGTAAAAATCTTTTGCCTATTCGGCAGTTAGTTAAACTAGCAGACTGAATGTTCTCCATTTTCAGCAGACAAAAAGTTTTGTTTTAGCAAACTTTTTTTTGCTATTGTGAAGAACAAATTTCGTTAAATGTACTCTTTAATGGAAACTAATTCAAATTAAGCTACTCCTAATTTGCAACCCTTGACCCTTCTTATAGTTGACCCTTGTCTATAATTTAATACAAGCATAACTTTTGAGAAGCTGTTTATGTGTGTTTGTATTAAAAACCAGATTTCGCTTAATTGAACCATTTGTCCAGTTTAATAAATAAAACCACAATTCAATAATGACAAGTGTTCATGGCATCATCTTACTTAATGTCTCATTTGTCCTTTGGTGCACCATTGTCGTTTGGGATGAAAATGAGGGCAATTAAAGCAATACAACAGCAGCCATAAACCACAAACCTTAAATTAATGTTTTGAAAATTTCACCAAAAACTATACAGAACTTTAATTTCGTAATCGGCAAAATATGCTGCCCAAAATGTCAATGGCAACTGTTACGAAAATACCTTCCAATAAAACCAATACAGACGAAACGGCAATAGCAAAAACAGCAACAAAAACAACATCATGAGCACAACAACAAAACTTAATTAATTCTCTACTTTAGGTGATGGGTGGCAAGAGGGTGGACAACGAACCACCTCTTCCTTTCTATGCTGGCCCCTCATTGCGAAGGAATGTACTCACCTACCTCTTTGCCACCACAAAAGTCTGTGTTTGGGGGTGCTGTTGGTGTTGGGTAGAGTGAACATTTTTGCAAAACAGGTGCCAAGTGTATAAAACGTTTTAGAGAAGAACAAAAATTTCAATGTAGGGAAAATTTGCATAGTTAAAATTGTTTGTGTTTGTTTAACATTTACCTATAGTTTTTCTCTGCCACCAACCTCCTGCAACACACCCTGGCATGGCTTTTGTATGGCCTCATGTTGTCTAGCTTCTAGCAGTTACCCTGTCTCCCTTTGAATCCTGCTTGGGAGTTGATGTTCACACCAGAGGAATCTTGCTTTTCAAAAGGATACCAAAGACAACAAGCCACTACACACACACACACACACACGCACACACACCAAGGCATAAGCCAAACAAACAAAGCCCTGGAATGAGAACGTTGAGAAAGAACTGTCACGTTGTGAGGAAGAAATAAAAAAGGAATTTTTTGTGACAATAGCAAAGTATTTAACAACAAAAACAAAATATTTGTGCCAAAAAAAAACATTATGTACTTCTAAGTACCTACACTGGGGAGTAATGTTACCGGTGGATATAAATCTATGTACTAAACACAGGCTTAGGTCGATGAATTATGATCAATGAAAGTTTGAAAAATTGTTTTGTTAAATTTCTTTGAAAATTTTCAACAAAATCGAATTATGAAGCATTGTTTTATGAGAAATTCTCGGACTTAAGAATGCAAATTCCCAACAAGTATGGAATGGTCTTGGATGCTGTGCTTGTGATTGCTGAAACCTGGAACTTCATAGATCGCTTAAAAATGAAGTCAGGAATGAGATTGGCACTTCACTCAGGCAACGAGTCTCAACATAACGTTGAGACATGTAGGTCATCCAAATTTTATCATGTGAACGTGCGTGACATGGAGTGAAAAAAATGCTTCGTTCGTGAATTTTTGTGCTGCCGAAAGTATTTATGTTTGGAGTTTCTCGTAATTTTCCTGGGAGTCACATATTTCTCGTCAATTGTGCGTGAGAAAACCATTTTTCTCGTGAGCATGATGATGAACAAGATGAACAATAAAACGTCATTAAGTTCGGCCGGGCCAAATACTTCGGATACATATGTGAAGCACTTTCGTCATAATCCGGTGAATAATTTTGTGCACCCATATATTGATTGGATTGATAGATTTGGACAAATATGGTCCGATTTGAACAATTATGGTCCGATTTAGACAAATATGGTCTGATTTGAACCAAATTCGGCATGGTCATTGAGTGACCTAACAAGTAATTTTTTAACTTTGTAGAACAACATTTTGGTCTCTTTGGTAGCTGTGACAAATTTCAACGAAATCGGATTATAAAAGCGTCTTTTATGGGTCCAAACTCTTAAATCGAAAGATGGGTCTTTTTGACAGCTATATTCAAATCTGGACCAATCTAGGCCAAATTGACTCACTGTCCCAAATTTTGGCGACACCGAACATTAATTGCGCCTTTCATGGGCCCAAGACCCCAAAATCGTGATATCGGTCTATATGGCAGCTATATTCAAATCTGACCGATCTAGGCCAAATTGAAGAAGGATGTCGAATGTCCTAACATAACTCACTCATAACTCTCAAATCGGAGAGTAAATGTGGCTTTAATGAGCCTAAGACCTTAAATCGGCAGATCGGTCTATATGACAGCTATATCCAAATCTGGACCGATGTGGGCTAAATTTAAGAAAGACATCGAGGGTCCTAACACAACTGACTGTCCCAAATTTAGACATCGGGCAATAAATGCGCCTTTTATGGGTCAAGACCTCAAATCGAGAGATCAGTCTATATGGCAGCTATATCCAAATTTTAACCGATCTGGGCTAAATTGAAGAAGGATATCGAGTGGCCTAACACCACTCAATGTACCAAATAAAAGAAAAATCGGATTATAAATGTGGCTTTAATGGGCCTTGGACCTTAAATCGTCAGATCGGTCTATATGGGGGCTATACCAAGATATAGTCCGTTCTTAACCTGCCAATGGACAAAAAAAAAGAATATTTGTAAAGTTTCAACTCAATATCTCTATTTTTGAAGGCTGTAGCGTGATTTCAATAGGCCGGCGGACAGACAGACGCACATGACTGATGTTACGTGCTTGAGAGAAAATTCTCTCACGTGCATCACGTTTACAAATCTAGTTAAGACTGCCGATTATATACACAATCGATTCGATTATATTCAAATGAAATCTTGGAGAATAACCTCTAATAATCAAAATTCAGGATTTGTGTGGGGTCAGATGCATGGTTTAATCTGAACAAACTCAGTACATGACTATGCTGCCTTGTAAACCTGTATCTATGCAGGAAATCAGAAATCGGATTAGTGCCTCAAGAGGGGCTCAATCGCAGCAAATGAGTTAGTTACCCACTATATAGAGGCTTTAGGAAGCAATGACCGGTTCAAACTCGAGATCACGGAAAATCTTATCAGAAATCTTGGCTGCATAGCAGTCAGAATACGAATTTTTAAGTAAAGATCTCTAACATTCGAGAATCATACCGATATGGCCCATTTACAATCCCAACCGAACTACACTAATAGGAAGAATTCTGCAAAAATGCAATTGCCTGCCTTTACTCCTTCGAAAGTTTGCATGCTTTTCACAGACGGACTGACAGACGACAGACGTACATGGCTACATCGAGTCAAAATGTCAAGACGATTAAGAGTATAAATACTTTATGGACTCTTAGATAAATATTTCAATGTGTTACAAACGTATTTGCGAAGTTAGTATACCCTTTTCTATGGTGGAAGGTATAAAAACTACGCGTGTATGTGTATTTACACATGCTTTTGCCTAATCAACCACATTTCCTTGGTACGAATTTCGTACTACCAAAGAGACGACAAGAAAAATGCTTTACTGAAGCAAAATTTACCCGAATACATGTATCGTACAACGTGCAATCACTGAAATCTGAATCAATCTTTCTTTTTGCTGATTTTTTGCATTCACTCATCTCGTTGTCTTGTTATCTGTTTTACTTAGTTCTCAATTGTCTCATACAATGATGTATTTTTAAACGAAGAGTTCAGTTCTTGAAATATTCTATGATTGTTAGTGTGTCTTGAAATCATAAATGAATGGCCTTGCGCAGGCTTTTGGTATGTATGTACAACAATCAGGACAACATGGAACCTATATGAAGAGAATTCGTGAAACAAGTTCTGATTTAACGTCCAATTTTAATTCAGTTCAAATGTCGGGCGTCCCATCCAAAAGTACCCCTTAGAGGACTTATAAATCTGTTCGGAATATATAGGGCTCAATTTAAAATGTCTTGAAAGTAGAGTAAGAATTTGTCATCAACATTTAGGACTAAATATTATAAATAATGCGTGATTGTCTAGAGGGCTACCTTTCCATACCCAAGTTGCATAACCCAAAGAAAAGGGGAATGACCCACCCCAGAATCGCTGGAGCGGGCATGTGGCCCGATCATGATAATAAGAGAGTTAAAGGAAAACTATAGAGCGATTTTTATCTACAAGTTTAGGTTCGAAGAAGTGGTTTCCATCTCCAAACCCGCCATTGTGCATGTAGATCCATAAGAGCGATCAGTGCAATCACATACTCAAATCTAATTTGCCTATCTTCTGGACTTGAAAAAAAATTGGTTTAGTAGAAATAAAATATCCCTCAATTTTCTATATGAGTTTTCATTTTTTTCGGAACACTATGTTTTTTCGCTATATGCTTCCCATTTCATTGCTCCGTTTATGTAGATGTGTTTATTTTCCATACATTTGAAAGACAATATAAAGAAAGCTAAAGAAAAACTCTTTCGATATCGGATGCAAAAAGGGAGTTGCCATATAAAAATGTGAAAAATTTTCTATGTCAACACATTCTACAGCAACGTCATCATCGTTGTTATGACAGCTACCTAGAATGCAGACATACTACAGTCTTTTACACAAACATAACAACCTTTCGAATACTATTAAAGAAAGACGCAAATATACACAAATACCAGGAACAAATGTAAGTCAAAGCAAAGAAAAAAAAAAGAATTAAATTTAAGAAATGGAAGTTCATATCAAGCAAACAACAGCTTCCGAAAAACTGACAAAAAATTCCAAATACTGTTTTTTTTTTTGGAGTTGGAGCAAACAGAAGGGATTTTACGGACAACAATAACAACTATTGCATATAATGCACATATAAACGAGTCAAAATGGAGCTACGGACCAAAACTTATCTCAGGGAGAGCAGATGCTCTGTTACATTTCAACATTCATGTCGAGGCATAGTGGGCCGAATTCAAGGCATTTGAGGTATATAATTTAGACATATGATCCAACCAACCAGGGAAAAGTGGACCTATGTACAACAATGTCCGTGAAATTTTCTCTAAAGACAAACATTTAATCTTAAGACAAAATTTCCATAACATTTTGTCTAAAGATAAAATTTCTATGAAATTTTCTCTAAAGACAAAGTTTCCATTTCCAGACTCTCCCTTTTACCACCATTTTCGAAAACACCAGATCTCGGAGATGGGTGCATCGGTTTAAGCGAAATTTTGTATGACATCGAATGGAACCCCAAAAACACGAAATTGGTATAAAATTTGTGATCAAATAACATGGTGGGACGTCCCATCCTAAATCAATCAATCGAATGAAAGTTATTTAAGAGTACAGTACGAATTTGGAATGCAAATTTCACTCTAAATGTTCGGTATGCAAATTTCAGTCTTAATGTCCCATCAGGACACTTTTACCGCTTTGGGCAATATGGGTATCAAATGTGAGGTATTTAAAAGTAGAGTACGTACTTGGCATAAGGTTAGGTTAGGTTGATAAGAGGGTGCAGATATTAATCCGCCCCATGCCACTATGGACATACACCTAAGCCAGTAATCGGCTTGTTGTGCGCTCTAAAAGCTATAAAGTAACCTCTAAAAAGAAAATGTTAAGTTAGAAATTCCGTGCTACTTGCAAAACTCTCAAATTTTTTCAATACCACTCCCCTAAGTTGCTTCTTATGTGGTATCTGGTCTCCGCCTAAGTGCTGGTATCTGTTAGACGCGAAAGCCGGGCAATGACTAAGGAAATGCTCCAACGTCTCATCATCATCCCCGCATACCCTACACATGATATCACTTGCCGCACCGAATTACATAAGTGAGCTCGTAGTCCTATGTGTCTATACTGACCTCCTTCTTGCCTCATTTCAGTTATAGCCTCGTCTTCTCACGATCTCGACCCCCCCCCCCCCCCCCCCAAAAGTTTTTCGCCATCCTACCAATCGTTTCGCTGTTCCACAATGTTGCTTGCGCATACGTCGCTTACTCCCTTAACTCGGATTGCGTCGATCCGAAAGGCTTCGGGTTAACCAAGCTTATTGATGGCAGTCCTCTTGCTTTCATCGCCAAATCGTCTGCCCTTTCATTTCCCCTAACTCCGTTATGGTCCGACAAACGATGCGGATTTTCCCATCCTCAGAGAAGGCGTAAGTCTCCTTCTTACACTGCAAAACTGTTCGTGACCTTACCGTCCTTGTTGTTATTGCCTTTATGGCAATTTTACTGTCGGTAACACACACACGGTTCACACTCGACGTCCTCGCGATAGCACCACACCACTTCACGCATTCTGTGATCACCCAGATCTCCGCCTGCAGGATAGTATTATAGTCAGACAGACTGAGACAGATCTCAGTCCCTGGTTTCTCAATGTAGACCCCCAGGCCCACTCTGTCCTCTAGCTTTGATCTATCCGTGTAACATGATCTTCCAGATGACAATACTAGGGTTCCATCAATCCAAGACTGTGCCGATGGCAGCAGTGCCTCGCATTCGACTTCAAGGTTCATCTCAGGTATCCGATTGGAAACCTCTTCCCTTCCTTCCAGGTTTCCTATCATCGCCTCGATTATACCGCGATGATATGAGCTGCTCTCAGCCTCAATCCATTCTCCCATCGCCTTATTTGTCATAGCCGTGGTGGCTGCATCACACTTAATCTGTATGCCCTAGTGAGCGTGGTTCTCATCGCTCTGCCTATGCAAAGACAACATGTTCTCTGAACCTGTTGTATGGTCGTTATGTTGCACTTTTTCTCCATAGCAGTCCACCAAACTACTGAGCCGTAAGTAAGTATTGGTCTAGTCACGCTCCTGTAGAGCCAGTGGACTATTCTCAGATTTAGCCCCCTTTTGAGCCTACGGCCCGTCTACATAGTGCCCAACATCTGTGAACCTTCTCAGTACGCTCCTAAATGTGACACTTTCAACTCAGTTTCTTGTCCAAGATCACACCTAAATATTTGACCTTGTCAGATATCGAAATCGTTTCGTTGAGCGTTAAATTGGCCCACCTTCGTCTTCCTCGTGAACAGGCATATTCAGTCTTCTCTGGGTTAACATTGAGACCTCTGGGTCTAGCCCAGTCATATGCCATATGCAAGACCCTTTCGGCCCTTCTGCATAGCTCGTTCGGATCCTTACCTCTTAGAAGTATTATAACTTCGTCTGCATAGCGGACGGGTTCAAATCCCTCCTCAGTCAGCATCCGTAATAGGTCATTTATGGTGGTCACCTATAGGAGTGGCGATAAAATGCCCCCCTGTGCGGTGCCCTGTGCCACTTTCTCCCTTATTTTTATGCCATTAGACACACAATTTATCCACCTGTTCCTTAGCATATGGTGTATCCAGTCTCTAAAGACCGAGTCCACCCGGTACTGGTCTATGGATTGGATCAGGGTGTCGCTCCGCACATTGTTAAAAGACCCCACGATGTCAATGCATACCGCCAGTGTGTACGTTTTGGCATCGAAGGATTCTTCTATTTTATGCACAACCTCGTGCAGGGCAGTCTCCACCGACCTCCCCTTGACATATGCATGCTGTTTGTATTTGAGCAGTTCGCTGGATGTCATACTCATAGTGTCCACAATACGTTCCATGGTTTTGAGTTGAAAGGACGGAAAGGCTTATGGGTCTGTAGGCCTTTGGTGTCTCATAACTTGCCTTGCCGGGCTTGGGTATAAACACCACCCATGCCTTCTGCCAGGCTTTAGGAGTATATTAAAGTACTAGGCACGCTGTGAAAATTTTGGCCAGACGAGGCGCCAGATAGTCTGCCTCTTTCTGTAGAAAAACAGGAAATATCCCATCAGGTCCGGGTGACTTAAATGGTTTGAAGCTCCTCAAGGATTCCTTCACCATAAACTCCGTTATTATGAACCTCCGATCAAGGGCATTATTCCAAGATTCCGGTGTCTCCATGAGTCCTTTCGTATCCTGTGGAAAATGGGTTTTCATCAAAAGCCTCAACATGTCCTCCGTTGTCTCTGCTCTAACTCCCATATCGTCTACTAAAGTTTCAGTTTGGACATGGGTTTATGAAAGACTTTTTTATCTTGGCGGCGTCATTAACGCTATCGACCTGCTCGCAGAAAAGCTTCCAGGAGTAACGTTTTGCTGCTTTGGTAATCTTATTGTATTCCTTGAGCCGTTTGTAATACATATCCCAATAAACTTCCGCTTTTTTACGACGTGCTTTATTAAAAAGTCTGCGGACCTCTTTCCCAATATTGCGAATCTCCCCGGTCATCCAGGGTTTGGACTGATTTCCTTTTCCGAAGAGGATAACTATCTTCGAAGGATCCCACTAGTGCAGCCGTAATCCTGTTGACATTCTCGTCAAACTCTTCTATGCTTGGACAATCTAAATTATCTCGCCCAAGTCTTCTTCTGAGTAGCCTTCCGAATTTTTTCCAGTTGGTTTTCAACTTATTCCGGAAGCTTATCGGATTCGGCGCTGGCCGTGCTATTCTTTTTAGGGGTTACTTTATAGTTTTTAGAGCGCACAACAAGCCGATTACTGGCTTAGGTGTATGTCCATAGTGGCATGTGGTGGATTAATAACTGCACCCTCTTTTCAATCTAACCTAACCTAAGTGCGTCAGTGACCGCCGCACCCTATATACCCCTAAAACTAGACGTATTTATGGATTATGGCAAAAAGGGTCTAAAAATTGATATCTGTTTTATGGCCAAGTGTTTCAGGGACGACACATCTCATAAACTCCCCAATAACCACACATATATACTGACTATAGCAATAAATAGCTCAAATGTGGTTTTTGCTAGTAGAGTATGAATATGGTATCCATATTCGGGGCAAAGTGTTTGGCCACTCCAATCCACGACCAAAACCAAATGATTGAAGTAGATCTAAAATCCAAACTTTAATGGGCGGAGATTTGTGGGGTGATTTACGCGAAATTTTGACAAATCCTACCGACAAGTTTGGGTAGTTCCAAACGAAATCGCGATCTAGGAAACCAGTCAAATGCTATTACAAAGCAAAAAACACATTTTTCTGCCTAACTTTAAAAACGGGTTTTTTGTGTTCTTTTTATAATAGAAACAGATTACCCTAGGTCTGCAGCCTGACAATATCCGATTGTTGAAATTTTGTTTGTTTATAATAACTCAAATACAGATATTGTATCCTTATTTAGGGAGGGATATCTGGGGGGCCGCCCCACCTCCAAAGCCACCAGCCATATAAAATATAACCCAATAATGACAATATGGGACTCAAATGAAAGGTGTTTGAGACTAGAGCACGAATGTGATATATGGGGATCCGCCTCACCCCCATTCCTGACATATTTACCGACCATAACTATATAAGGCTCCAATTAAAGGTTTTTGGGGGAAGAGCACCAATATAATATCCACATTGGCGCGAAATATCTGAAAGGCCATACCCGCACCCCCAACAGGACTTATTTCATGACGTGACCGTATAGGGCTCAGATAAAATAAGAGAGTGAAAGAATTCGCAGCGGAGCGGGCCCTGTCCAGTTAGATTTCTATAAAGATACAATTTGCATGAACTTTTTTATAAACTCAAAATTTCCATGAAATTTTCTATCAAGACAAAATTTTAATGAATTTTTCTCTAAAGACAAAAGTTTCATAAAACTTTTTATAAAGGCAAAATTTCCGTAAAATTTTCTACAAAGGCAAAAATTTATGAAATTTTATACTTGCTATCTTTTCATAATTTCATAAATCACTACTGGGCCCATAGTGCAATGTCTTTTTTTGTGAAAATCATCTCTGAATAGGAAAACCTACAACTGCCACAACCAACAAAGTTCAGTTTATTATCTCGAAGAAAAATGAAAAATGTTGAGATATATGAAAGGTAGGTAAGGCACGGGCATACGTAGAAGTTGCACATTTCCGACATCAGGACCCGCAGCATTGGTAGGCAAACTGGAAGTTGATGTTTAAATTCAACAAAGATATATCAACAAATTCTAATGGAATAGGAAATGAAGAAACTTATAGTTTGAAAAGGTAATTCACGTTGAACTTATGAAGCACTACGCTGTGATGAGCCGGAAGCCAGAAAATATTTTCACTCCAAAGGACAGAGACAAAGAAAACAAATGTCTTTGTACAAAAACTTACAGTGAAATGGTTATACCTATTGTGGCGAAGAAAGTTAAAGTCACGCACTGATAAATAAAAAATTTAACAAACAAAATTGAAGTCGCGAAAGAAATTTGTCTCTTCCAAGGTTAGTCGCAGCTCCTATGAATAATGTTCATGCTAGTTGAATAGATGAGGTTTTAAAAACACAAAATGTTTAAATAAATTTAGTTATAAAGGGTGGAATGCCCACCGCCATTAGCGAGTGTAAGAGCTATAGGAAAGCTTTAAAAAAAAACACATAAAATTCAGAACAATGCATGAAATCCTTATTTGAATTGATAGTACGATCCAGTTATTTTAATATTTGAAGATTATTTCAGGCAAATGTTGACCGCGACTAAGCCTGAAATGGTCCATCCCCTTAGTGCAATTTTGGCATACTCTTTCCAACATTTTGGCAGGTATCTCACGAATAAATGTTTCAATGTTGTCTTCCAATGTGTTAATTGAAGCGGGCTTGTCTGTATAGATATGAAAATATAACTGGAACTCGCCTCTCAATAAGTCCATTGTTACTCGTGCTGTGTGGCATGTGGCACCGTCTTGTTGAAACGACATGTCATGCAATTCAAGCTCTTGCATTGTGATTAAAAAAAAGCTGGATATCATCCCACGGTAACGCCCACCACTCATAGTTACGTTACGAATGGGATTATCTTTGAAGAAGTACGGTCCAATGATGCAACCAGACCATGAACTGCACCAAGCTGTGACATTTTCTGGATGCGTTAGTAGCTATTGCAATGCTTCTGGCTGATCTTCACTCCAAAATAAGAATGCTTATTTACGTACCTATTGAGCTAAAAATGAGCTTAGTCGTTCAATGGAAGCAGCGCGCTATGAACTTTCTTAGCAGAACACTCAATTTGATAATAAAATTCAACAATTTGCAAGCGTTGTTCGTTTGAAAAACGATTAATGGTTAAATTATCGACCAAACTGAAGATGTTTGACGGTGAAACAAAACACAAAACAGGTGTGAGCTATTTTAACCAGTGTTGCTAAAAAAAATCACCATATATAAAGCTTCTCGACATCCGAACCGAATATCGACCAGATCGATATGCCGTTTATGAGTATTGGGTATTATACACAGATAAAAATAATTTTGAAAAACAACCAACTTTGGTCGAAAAAACAACTACGAAAGTTGTTAATTTTCCTGCAACTATTTATTTTGAATCTCAACGACCCAAAGTAACAATATGTAGTTGAAAGGCACTCTTTGCAAGCAAAGGCAAAAAAACATCTAACCAGCCAACGCATGTGCTTTGTTTCTGGTGGTGGTGTTTTTTTGTTTTCTTTGTTCGGCTCGCATTGTTTTTTTTCGTTCGTTTTGCGGTTGCTCTCGGGTTTTCCACTGTCACTCTCTTTTATTACCTTTAAAAACAAATGTTAATAATTTTGGTGCCGCAGAGTATTGAACTCATGATCTCATGTTTGGCAGTCTCGCACTCTAGCCTACCGACATCATCTTAAACAAGTAATAGCGTGCTAAGTACGGACGGGCCGAATCTTATATACCCTCCACCATGGATCGCATTTGTCGAGATCTATGCGCAGTATCTCTTTTAAGGCAAACAAGGGGTATTGAATAAGAACTGTTGTGCTATTGGAGCTGTATGAAGTTATAGTCCGACTCGGACTATAAATGAATGCTGAACATTGTAGAAGTCATTGTCCAATATTTCAGTTCATTGGGATAAGAAATGCGCATTGTAGGGGCTCAAGAAGCAAAATCGGGAGATCGGTTTATATGAGAGCTGTATCAAGCTATTGGTCGATTCAGACCATATTAGACACGTATGTTGAAGGTCATGAGAGAAGCCGTTGTACAAAATCGGATGAGAATTACGCCCTCCAGAGGCTTAGGAAATCAAGTTCCCAGATCGGTTTCTATGGCAGCTATAACAGGTTATGTACCGATTTACGCCATACTTAGCACAGTTATTGGAAGTCATAACAAAACATCACGTGCAAAATTTAAGTCCAATCGGACGAGAATTGCACCCTCTAGAGGCTCAAGAAGCCAAGACCCAAGATCGGTTTATATGACAGCTATATCAAAATATGGATCGATTTGGCCCATTTACAATACCAGACGACCTACACTAATAAAAAGTATTTGTGCAAAATTTCAAGCGGCTAACTTCACTCCTTCGAATGTTAGCGTGCTTTCGACTGACAGACGGACGGACATGGCTAGATCGACTTAAAATGACATGTCGATCAAGAATATACATACTTTATGGTGTCTCAGAGCCATATTTCGAGGTGTTACAAACAGAAAGACGAAATTAGTATACCCCCCATTCACTATGGTGGAGGGTATAAAAATTGCGGCTCCCAGAAGCTCAAGAAGTCAAATCGGTAGATCGGTTTATATGGGAGCGGTATCAGGTTAAACTTATTCGGACCGTACTAATCACAGTTGTTTGAACTCATAATAGAACACTATATAGGAAATTTCAGCCAAATCGGACAAAAACTGCGACTCGCAGGGGCTCAAGAAGTCAAATGGGGAGATCGGTTTGTATGGGAGCTATATCATGCTATAGACCGATTCTGACCGATCTAGGCACGGTTGTTTGGAGTCATAACAGAACACTACATACGAAAATTCAGCCAAATCAGATACAAATTGCGGCTCCCAGGGGCTCAAGAAGTCAAATCGGGAGATCGGTTTATATGGGAGCGATATCAGAATATACACCGAGTTGGACCTGACTTGACACAGTTGTTAAAAGTCATGGCAGAACACGATGTGCAAAGTTTAAACCAAATCGGACAAAAGTTGAGGCTTCCAGGGGCTCAAAAAGTCAAATCAGGAGATCAGTTTGAATGGGAGCTATACCAGGTTATAGACCGATTTGGATTGCGCTTAACACAGTTGTTAGACATCATAGGAGAATACTTGAGGCTTCCAGGGGCTCAAGAAGTCAAAACGGGAGTTGGGTTTGTATAGGAGCAATACCAGGTTACAGACCGATTTGAGCCGTACTCTACACAGTTGTTGGGAGTCATAATGAAACACTACATGCAAAATTTCAGCCAAATCGGAAAAGTATTACGGCTTGTATGGGCTCATAAAGTCAAAACGGGAGATCGGTTTATATGGGAGCTATATCCAATTTTAAACCGATATGGCCCATTTGCAATCCCCAACGACCTACATCAATATTAAGTATCCGTTCAAAATTTCAAGCAGCTAGCTTGACGCATTCGACCGCTATCGTGATTTCGACAGACGGACGGACATGGCTAGATCGAATCAGAATCATAGGGTCGCAGATCAATATTTCGAAGTGTTACAAACGGAATGACTAGATTAGTATGCCGCCTTCTTATGGTGGTGGGTATAAATATAGAGATATTGAGCTTTGGACAGAGCCTTTTTTATCCATAGGCAGGTTAAGTTCGCAGATGGGCTATATTGGACCATATCTTGATATAGCTTCCATATAGACCGATCTCCCGATTTAAGGTCTTGGGCCCAGGGACAGGGAGTTAAGTTAGGCCCCTCGCAATCTTTCTGCAACATGGCGCAGATCGGCCCAGAATTGGATATGGCTGTTATATAGACCGATTCCCCGATTTAAGGTCTTAGGCCCCTAATAGACGCATTTAATGTCCGATTGTGCCAAAGTTTGGGACAGTGAGTTATGTTAAGCCTCTCTACATCCTTCTTTAATTTGGCCCAGATCGGTCCAGAATTGGATGTAGCTTCCATATAGACCGATCTCTCGATTTAAGGTTTTGGGCCAATAAATGGCGCATTTATTGCCCGATGTCGCCGAAATTTGGGACAGGGAGTTAAGTTAGGTCCCTCGACATCTTTCTGCAATATGTCGCAGATCGGTCCAGATTTGGATATGGCTGCCATATAGACCGATCCCCCGATTTAAGGTCTTAGGCTCACAAAAGACGCATTTATTGTCCGATTGTGCCAAAGTTTGGGACAGTGAGTTTTGTTAGGCCTATCGGTCCAAATTTGGGTATAGCTGCCATATAGACCGATCTCTCGATGTAAGATTTTGGGCCCATAAAAGGCGCATTTTGTGTCCGATGTCGGCGAAATTGGAGACAGTGGGTGGTATAACCCCTCTCGATATCCTTCTTTAATTTGGCCCAGGTCGGTCCAGATTTGAATATAGCTGCCCTATAAACCGTTCTGTCGATTTAAGGTTTTGGGCCCATAAAAGGCGCAGTTATTGTCCAATATCGCCGTAATTCGAGACAGTGGGTTGTGTTAGGCTTTTCGACATCGAATTTGGTCCAAATCGGACCATATCTCGATGGGGTCATAAATTATAAATTTTTCACCGGACTATGACGAAAGGTGATTTACATGTATACCTGAGGTGGTGGGTATCCAAAGTTCGGCTTGGCCTAACTTTTATTCAGAATTCCATTTATTCAGAATTCAATTTCTTTGGATATCTGTTTATTATCCCTTTCAATTATGGAAAAGTCCTAATAGCTTTTAAATCAAAAGAGAGCACCATTGACTTTTTTTTAGGAAATCTACGTGTTGTACTCTAACTATCAACTTTATAAAAAGTAAAGAGAATTTTTATATAGAACAAGTAAAAGCGTGCTAAGTTCGGCCGGGCCGAATCTTATATACCCTCCACCATGGATCGCATTTGTCGAGTTCTTTTCCCGGCATCTTTTCTTAGGCAAAAAAGGATATAAGAAAAGAGTTGCTCTGCTATTAAAACGATATCAAGATATGGTCCGGTTCGGACCACAATTAAATTACATGTTGGAGACTTGTGTAAAATTTCAGCCAATTCGTATAAGAATTGGGCCCATTGGGGCTCACAAAGTAAAATAGAGAGAACGATTTATATGGAATCTGTATCGGGCTATAGATCGATTCAGACCATAATAAACACGTTTGTTGATGGTCATGAGAGGATCCGTCGTACAAAATTTCAGGCATATCGGATAATAATTGCCACCTCTAGGGGTCAATAAGTCAAGATCCCAGATCGGTTTATTGGCAGCTATATCAGGTTATGAACCGATTTGAACCTTATTTGACACAGTTGTTGAAAGTAAAAATAAAATACGTCATGCAAAATTTCAGCCAAATCGGTTAGGAATTGCGCCCTCTAAAAGCTCAAGAAGTCAAATCCCCAGATCTGTTTATATGACAGCTATATCAGGTTATGGACCGATTTCAACCATACTTGGCACAGTTGTTGGATATCAAAAGGAAATACTTCGTGCAAAAATTTATTCAAATCGGATAAGAATTGTGCCCTCTAGAGGCTCAAGAAGTCAAGACCCAAGATCGGTTTATATGGCAGCTATATCAGGTTATGAACCGATTTAAACCATACTTGGCACAGTTGTTGGGTATCATAACAAAACACGTCGTGCGAAATTCCATTCCATTCGGATGAGAATTGCGCCCTCTAGAGGCTCAAGAAGTCAAGACCCAAGATCGGTTTATATGGCAGCTATATCAGGTTATGGGCCGATTTAAACCATACTTGGCACAGTTGTTGGATATAATAACAAAACACGTCGTGCAAAATTTCATTTCAATCGGATAAGAATTGCGCACTCTAGAGGCTCAAGAAGTCAAGACCCAAGATCGGTTTATATGGCAGCTATATCAGGTTATGGGCCGATTTAAACCATACTTGGCACAGTTGTTGGATATAATAACAAAACACGTCGTGCAAAATTTCGTTTCAATCGGATAATAATTGCGCACTCTAGAGGCTCAAGAAGTCAAGACCCAAGATCGGTTTATATGGCAGCTATATCAGGTTATAAACCGATTTGAACCATACTTGGCACAGTTATTGGATATCATAACAAAACACGTCGTGCAAAATTTCATTTCAATCGGATAAGAATTGCGCCCTCTAGAGGCTCAAGAAGTCAAGAGCCAAGATCGGTTTATATGGCAGCTATATCAGATTATGAACCGATTTGAACTATACTTGGCGCAGTTGTTGGATATCATAACAAAACACGTCGTGCAAAATTTCGTTCTGATCGGATAAGAATTGCGCACGCTAGAGGCTCAAGAAGTCAAGACCCAAGATCGGTTTATATGGCAGCTATATCAGGTTATAGACCGATTTGAACTATACTTGGCGCAGTTGTTGGATATCATAACAAAACACGTCGTGCAAAATTTCATTCCAATCGGATAAGAATTGCGCACTCTAGAGGCTCAAGAAGTCAAGACCCAAGATCGGTTTATATGGCAGCTATATCAAAACATGGACCGATATGGCCCATTTACAATACCAACCGACCTACACTAATAAGAAGTATTTGTGCAAAATTTCAAGCGGCTAGCTTTACTCCTTCGGAAGTTAGCGTGCTTTCGACAGACAGACGGACGGACGGACGGACGGACGGACGGACGGACGGACGGACGGACAGACGGACGGACATGGCTAGATCGAAATAAAATGTCACGACGATCAAGAATATATATACTTTATGGGGTCTCAGACGAATATTTCGAGTAGTTACAAACAGAATGACGAAATTAGTATACCCCCCATCTTATGGTGGAGGGTATAAAAATGTAAATGATTTTACATATAATTGCTTTCTGAAAAGTTTCTTTTGTTGTGCTCAACATTTTTTATTGAAGGTGATGACATTTAGAATTTTGCAAGTCATCTGCAAGGATAGCTGCTACCATTTTGCCCCTAGTAAAAAACTGTGGGTGGCAAGTACCTTACTGAGCTTGGCAACCCCTCAATGTGGGTTACCTAAATGTTGCCAAGAATAAAATAAATATGGAAGCAAAGTTTTTAATAAAATTTATATATTTAGTTTTTTTTTTTTTTGGTAAACTTGTAATAACTTTTAGCATCATTTTCATAATAATAGCATAAGCAACAACAAGAAACTAACAGAAAAAGAAAAAATTGCGACAGCTACCAACAATAAAAGTCCCCTTTTTCACCGCAATCTACACGAAAAACTTATCAAGCTCCTGAAAATGAGAAAAGGCAACGGAAGAGGTTGTGAAAACAAGGAATACTCGCTAGGCATAGGAGCGGGAGTAGGAACCGCAGCAAAGATGAGAGCGGCAGCAGGACCATTATAATTCAAACACTGTGTCAACAAGATGCCGCCGCCACTTTCCACAGTTTGTGGCAACGTGTTTTCTCTCTGGCATTGCTACTTCTGCTGCTTGCTGGCGCTGCTGACTAGGATGATGATGAAGGTGGCGGCCATGATGACAGAAGCCACCATGATGATAAGCTAGAGCCTGGTGTAGTGTCACAGCTCTAGTTGGATTATCCTTGGCTGTGTAAAGAGGATGCTAAAGTTGGTGATGATGACGACGCTGATGATTATTATTATGTTGGTGACAGCGTAAATGAAGTTGATGATAAATCCAAAGAACAACAAATTAAATAAGAGTAGGACAAAAAAACTTTGTAATTTTTTATACTGCTTAAGGTGTTAGAAAGAACACAAGACAATAACAACAACAACAATAAGAAGAGCAGCAACCGAAAAACAGACAACGTTGTTTGTGATTAAAGCACTCACTGAATTAAATGGAAAATTTTTATCTTTTACTTTGTCTCCGCTGACAAATTGCTTTAACACAAATTGCAAACATTGTTGCTTTTTCTTTTTTTTTTTTGTTTTGTGACAAATATCCTCTTTCTTGAGATTGAGGAGAGTGGTGTGAAATTTAAGGCCTTACATTTCTTTAAATGTTTTTGTTTTTTTTTTTTGTAAAGAAACATGAAGCCTTAATAATTCTTGCAGGATCTAGGCCTGGTATTAGATATAACAAACACCCTATAAAGAATATATATTTTTATACCCACCACCATAGGTTGGGGGTATACTAATCCAGTCATTCCGTTTGTAACACTTTGAAATATTAGTGTAAGACCCCATAAAGTATTTCTTGATCGTCTTGACGCTCAGAGTGGTTCTAGCTAAGTCTGTCCGTCTGTCAAAATCACGAATCAAATAATCAAATATACTTTTTTTTACACTTTTTTTCTAAAGCAAGCTAAAATTAACAGCTGATAACTGAAAGAAGAAATAATGCAATTACAGAGTCACAAGCTGTGAAAAAATTTGTCAACGCCGACTATATGAAAAATCCGCAATTACTTTTTGGGCAACCCAATACAATGTTGCTGTAGGTCGTTGGGGATTGCAACTGAGGTTCAGATTTGGATATAGCTCCCATATAAACTGATCTCCCGATTTGACTTCTTAAGCACTTAAGTCAGGTCTGCCATCAGACTCAGGCGTTTTCGTCCATTGTGATACCACAGGAACAGAAGAAGGAAGATGCCTTCTAGTAACTACTGTTGAACCATACAGATCGCTTTAAAAAGTGGAACTTCTTCCTACTGCTAATGCGGGTCACATACACAAAAAGCAATCTATAGTCTCTTCTTCTTCGATGTCGTCACAGCTTCTGCAAAAGTCGTTGCTGGCAACATTCAGTCCGTCAGCATGTTTTCCGATAAGACAGTAACCTGTTATGACGGACACAATGACTGAGACGTCTGTTCTAGCCAGTGACAGCAAAGCAGTAGACCTCTTCAATTCTAGATTAGGCCACATAGTTTTGAGATGCTCACAACCCTCCCTTTGTGACCATCTATCATTCGTTGTTCTTCGGGCCTGGTCCTGAAAACTTAGCTTACATGTCGCTAGAGGCATACCCACAGATTCCACTATCCCTGGAATGTGTAGGATAGTTTCTAATCTCGCTAACTCATCCGCTTTACAATTCCCTGGAATATCTCTGTGGCATCACCCAGAACAGGTAAATTTTGAACGATTCAACCATCTCGTTGAGAGATCTGCGACTGTCGAGGGCGGTTTTTGTGTTCAGAAATACGTTCTACAGGGATTTAATGGCTGCCTGGTTGTCTGAAAAGATATTCATGCCTATCATCGTAATGACATTATATCTTAGCCATTCCACCACTTCCTTAATTGCAAAGATCTCCGCTTGATACACACTGCAGTGGACGGATAACCTTATCGATAGATTGAAATTTTAAGGAAAATTGTTAATAAATCTAAAACGGTAGATCAAACTCGACGGTACGTATATCCAAATAGGGTCTAATGGGGATCATAATCGGTTCAAATAACGGTTGGCCTACTGCAACTCACAGTTCTAAATTTTAGTTAAACCGGTTAAAAAATTCTGCTTTGGGGAATTGAGACTCTTAATGCGCACGTCGACCTTTATGACAGCTATAACCAAATTTGGTACGATCTCAACTGTACTCCGTTCGGTTATTGGATGCCCTACTGTAACTCACGGTTCCGGATGTCAGTCAAATCGGGTAGTGAATGTACCTTTTATGAGTTGAAGACCCCAAATCGGCAGATCGGTCTACATTGCAACTATATCTAAATGTGGTCGGATCATACTAGGTGCGATATCCAATGGCCCAATCCATCTCACTGTTCCACAGATCAGCGAAAATGGATAATAAATGCTTCTTTTATGCTCTTAAGACATTGAGTCGGCAGATCGGTCCATTTGGCAGTTATGTATATTCAAATGTGTTGTGCTATGAACCATACTCAGTTCGGATATCGAGTTGCCATATCTAGGTTAGGTTACGTTGAAAAGAGGATGCGGATGTTAATTCGCCCCATGCTCCTATGGACATACACCTAAGCCAGTAATCGGCTTGTTGTGCGCTCTTAATACTAAAAAGGCCTCACCATTCCAATTTTCATAGAAATCAAGTAATAAATGCGGCTTTTACAGGATTAAATATTTGAATTCGCCGATCGGTCTATATGACAGCTATATCTAAATATGGTCCGATCTGATTAATACTCCGTTTGAATTTTGGGTGTCCTACTGAAAATCACCCACAAATTTCAGTGAAGGCGGATAATAAATGCGGTTTTAATGGGCTTAATATCTTGAATCCGCAGACCGGTCTATATGGTAGCTATATGTATGTATGTATAGTCCATGTTGGGCACATAATCGGTTTGTATATCAAGGGCTCTAATAATGCTCCGAAAAGCACATCTTGGGCCTACTGAGATGGGCCCCTCGAAGACTGAAGAATTTGACAAGGTCTCCACCCGCGAATCCCCTGGATATACCGAAGAAAGCTAATTTCATACTCCACATGGCCTTTTGCTTTACCATCTAATCATTTTTGTGACAAACCCTCGCCCCCAGCGACTTACTCCAGCGCCAAGGGAAACTTGTCGTAACAATAGCTAGACATCTTATTTCTGGTATCATCATCGCCATCCAACTTAACCTAAGCTTGAAAATTCTTAGTCCATTGTGATATCAAAGCGTTTGGTGGGAATCGAACCCACGACCCTCCATCCCCTAGTCATATTCAGAGCAGGCTACAACTCAGCTTTTGTGAAGCGCCCTAGAAATACCATTTGAGAATAGTTTGCTGATATTATTAGTAGATTACGAAATAGTCGAACTCGCCACAGTGGACTCCAACGATTTCAAAGACCTCACTTAGTTTTTATATTTTCAATAACATTTTCCCCCCTAACTAATTAATCTTTTATTCTCAAAGCCCCCAAAAATATGCAACAATTTTAATTCATATAAAATAATTTTTCAACTAAAACACATCCATTATGTTCGCCAATATCAAACATTTGAATCTATGCTGAATTAAGACATTCTTTTGTACTTTCAATAAAATTTGTCCCTAACTATTTAAGCTTCTTTGGGATCCTTTTATTCTCAAAGCCCCCAAAAATACGCAACAATTTTAATTCATATTAAAGAATTCTACAACCAAAACTCATTCATTATGTTTGCCAATATTACATATTCGAATGTATGCTGAATTAAGACATTCTTTTGTACATTCAACAAAATTTCCCCCCAACTATTTAAGCTTCTTTTGGGATTCCTTTATTGTCAAAGCCCCCAAAAATATGCAACAATTTTAATTCAAATTAAATAATTTTTCAACTAAAACGCATCCATTATGTTCTCCAATATCAAACATTTGAATCTATGCTGAATTAAGACATGCTTCCCTGTTATTTAGGTAATGATGTTGGCGACGTCCTAACATTCAAAACTACAATTCATTTATATTCGTGCATTCGTTTGCATGTCCTTAATTGAACACAGCCCGTATAATTTGCCAACGTTGTTAACTTGGGTGGGCTGATTGAAGGCATTTATCCCTATGTCAGTCTTGTAATAACCCGTAGAGTGAGTTTTGCCATCCTTGTAAGGGGATTTCTATATTCCATGGAAGCATTGCCAACTGTTTTGTGGGGTAGTAAATATTGTTTTTCTTTCAACGAACTAATTGATATGCAAAGTGCCTGAGAGAGAATATGGAGTAGGAGAAGGACTTGCAGGATATATGCCTCAAACTCAATAGCCATAAGCTGGTGGGGTGTCGACACCCGTCTGCTGTTATTTCTATGAATTGAGACCATAATTGTTTCTAAATGCTTCTCATGTAACTTCAAAAGCGAAGGAGAAAGAGATTTAAACATATGTTCTTACTTGTATGGTTGTTTAAATCACCTAAACTCACACACATACATACATGTACACCAACCTCAGAGCGAGCCTTTAAGCACTAGGGCAGCCAAGGCTACGAGACAATATGAATATGTTCCAATAAATGAGATATGCAAAAAGTGATTTATGCATATTTAAATATGCACAATTACTGTTTATTATTAAACAATTTCTTGTAATTATTCCTAATGGTTGCTCTGCTCTGCTCTGCTCTGCTCTTCAAGATACAGATGTGCAATTTCTTTTTTATCGAATGATGAATAGCAAAACTGTGTGTTGCATTTTTGTTGTGTTTGTAGTTTTTCTTAGAATTCATCGACAACTTTATTATAACTTAGCGATAACTAAAAGTTTGTGAAGCAGAAGGCAAATATCTTTTAATTGTTTTGGCTTTATGTTCAACAGAAAGTTGTTTAAATAAGATGTTAATACCAGCATTTAAGTTTAACAAAGTCTTAAGTAAATTTAATAACTTATATACCAGCAGAAAACTTCATGAGTAAAGGAAATACAAAAGTAATGAAAACAGTGAAGAACGCTTTATGTTCAAGCGAGCCAGAATTTTGATACCCACCACTTGGAATATGCAAATTGTAGCGAAATTGGATGAAAAATGCACCTCATTCACAAAATTGGTCTGTATACAGATCCACACAAATATAGTTGACTTTTAACCATATCAAGGAAACTCGACCAGCGGTCTAAAACCAATTCCAATTTTTGTTGAGTTTGCATGGAAAAACAGCGTTTTATGGGCTCAATACCCTAGATCATTAGATCGTTCTATATCACAAGTATATCCAATAATGGTCCGCTCTAGGCCCTATTCGGCACGGTTGTCGAATGGTACAGGGTGGCTGATGAATATTGCTACAATGATGAATATTGCTACATTTTTTTTTCGGTGTATGGAATACATTTTTCTTTTATTCATGTTAAATTAAATTATTAAATTAATTATTAAATTATTATTAATTAAATTAATTAATTAATTAATTAAATTAATTATTAAATTATTATTATTAAATAGAAAAAAAGTTATTACATTTTTTTTTGGTAGCGGCTTTCATCAGCCACCCTGTATAACACTGCTCCACATATCAGCGATTTCAGTTACGATGCATAGTGAGAAAGCATGGGAAAAAACTTGTTAAAAATATGCCATTTAAGAACGGATAGAGATTATTCCTTAAAATTTGATGACAACAAATGATGATTTGGAAGCCTGTACAATTTGTCGAAATACCGAGGTTACCAGTTTTAGGGCTCTGCCAAGAGGCTCCCCCACCACCAAGGGCCTTATGCACATGATGTCGATGAAACCTTTGCTCAAATTATTTCAAATTTCTCTATCCGTTCTCAAATGGCATTTTTTATACCCTCCACCATAAGATGGGGGGGTATACTAATTTCGTCATTCTGTTTGTAACTACTCGAAATATTCGTCTGAGACCCCATAAAGTATGTATATTCTTGATCGTCGCGATATTTTATGTCGATCTAGCCATATCCGTCCGTCTGTCTGTCGAAAGCACGCTAACTTCCGAAGGAGTAAAGCTAGCCGCTTGAAATTTTGCACAAATACTTCTTATTAGTGTAGGTCGGTTGGTATTATAAATGGGCCATATCGGTCCATATTTTGATATTGCTGCCATATAAACCGATCTTGGGTCTTGACTTCTTGAGCCTCTAGAGTGCGCAATTCTTATCCGATTGTAATGAAATTTTGCACAACGTGTTTTGTTATGATTTCCAATAAATGTGTCAAGTATGGTTCAAATCGGCCCATAACCTGACATAGCTGCCATATAAACCGATCTTTGGTCTTGACTTCTTGAGCCTCTAGAGTGCGCAATTCTTATCCGATTGGAATGAAATTTTGCACGACGTGTTTTGTTGTGATATCCAACAACTGTGCCAAGTATGGTTCAAATCGGTCCATAACCTGATATAGCTGCCACATAAACCGATCTTGGGTCTTGAATTCTTGAGCCTCTAGAGGGCGCAATTCTTATCTGTCATATAAACAGATCTGGGGATTTTACTTCTTGAGCTTCTATAGGGCCCAATTCCTATGCGATTAGGCTGAAATTTAGCATGACGTATTTTATTCTTACTTTCAACAAATGTGTCAAATAACGTTTAAATCGGTTCATAACCTGATATATGTAGCTGCCATATAAACCGATCTGGGATCTTGACTTCTTGATCCCTAGAGGTCGCAATTATTATCCGATATGCCTGAAATTCTGTACGACGGATCCTCTCATGACCATCAACATACGTGTTTATTATGGTCTGAATCAGTCTATATCCCGATACAGCTACCATATAAATCCATCTCTCTATTTTACTTCTTGAGCCCCCAAAGGGCGCAATTCTTATTCGAATTGGCTGACATTTTACACAGGTCTCCAACATATAATTTAATTGTGGTCCGAACCGGACCATATCTTGATATCGCTCTAATAGCAGAGCAAATCTTTTCTTATATTTTTTTTGCCTAAGAAGAGATGGCGGGGAAAGAACTCGACAAATGCGATCCATGGTGGAGGGTATATAAGATTCGGCCCGGCCTTACTTAGCACGCTTTTACTTATTTTCGATTATATCCCACAGCGAGATGGGTGGTTATTAAACTTCGCAGGACTTGTTATGAACATTTTTTGACGCCGCTTTTCAATGTTTCTACCCTACACCACTACTGTGGTACAGGGTATTATATCTTAGTGAATTATTTGATAACACCTGAAAGGGAGAGAGATAGACCCATTGATAAGTATACCGATCGACTCAAAATCACTTTCTGATTCTCCGTCTGTCGGTCTGTCCATACCAAATTTGGTATGGGCATGTTTTTCAGCTTAGAGACGAAGCCTAAATCGGTTTAGATTTGGATATAGTTCCTATATATATGTTCGTCCGATTTGCAGTAAAATTGCAATAAAATGGTCATTTGTTAACCGATTCTCTCGAAATATGGCAGGAAGGGTTTTCTTATGACTCACTACATTACGGATAAATTTCATAAAAATCGGTTCGGATTTGAATATAGCTCCCATATATATGTTCGTCCGATTTGCAGTATTAATGCAATAAATGGTCATTTGTTAACCGATTTTCTTGAAATTTGTTAGGAAGGATTTTCTCTTGACTCTCGACATTATTGGTGAATTTTGTGGAAATCGGTTCAGATTTAGATATAGCTCTCATATATATATGTCGCCCGAATTTCACTCCTAGAGCCACTGCAAGCGCATTTATTGACCAATCTTCCCAAAATTTTGTATAACGCTTTCCTCGATGACATCCACAATTTCTATAAAGTATGCTCGAAATCGGTTTAAATTTAGACATAGCTCCCATATATATATTCGTTCGATTTACAGTAATATTGCAATCAAATGGTCATTTGTTAATCGATACTCTCGAAATTCGGCAGGAGGGTTTTCTTATGACTCCCGACATTACAGGTAAATTTCAAAAAATCGGTTCAGATTTAGACATAGCTTCCATATGTATGTTCGTCCGATTTGCAGTAATATTGCAATCAAATGGTCAAAATTGTTTCAGAATTAGACATAGCTCCCGCTTTGTACCTATACGGTAGCTGTAGGGTATTATAAAGTCGGCACCGCCCGACTTTTGCCTTTCCTTACGGATTTTTATTTGAAATTTTGCATACTGTTCATGTTGGTGTCCATACAGATAATTTGATTTTAATGAGTAGTAACTTTTGAACTAAGTATTAGTCGTTGTAATCTATGCATATATTATAAGTTTGTGAATTTTTAATTTTTTGACCACAATTGTTTTTCTCTTTTTATTTTAGGTAAGTGTTTATGGTCTCATATGCAGATTTCGAAGGCTTTATTAGCTCTAAGGTAATAACCCAACAATATTTTTTAATTTCAAATTTACGATTACTGCTCCATATAAAACGACTATTCGTTGCAAACAATGTAAATTAAAGCACATTTAACTAAATTTATTATAAGCACAGCACAAAAGGGTATAAAATTTTACAGCATTTCAGCAAAAATCAGTGAAGCAAAAATGTTTTCCTTATTTTCGCATGTTACATACGAATGTTAACGTAAGCCTAAGGAATTTTAAATAAGTAAAAAGGCATTAAGTTCGGGTACATATGTAAACCATCTTGGGTACATATGTAAACCATCTTTAGTCAAAATCCGGTGAAAAATGCAAACCCTTTGCCACATAGCAGCTATACCGAAATATGTTCGGATTTGAACCAAAAACTAATAAGTAAAAGTCATTGTTCAATTGTGTATAACAAAATATTGGTCTTTTTACAAGTTATTTCTAAAAATAAACCGATCTGAACTATATACGACACGGATGTCGAGAAGCCTTACATAAGTCACTGTGTTGAATTTCAGTAAAATTGGATTATAAATGCTTTTTTTGTGGGTCCAAAACCTTAAATCGAGATATCGGTCTATATGGCCGCTATATCCAAATCTGGACCGATTTGGGCCAAGTTTCAGAAAAATGTCGAAGAGCCTAACACAACTCACTGTCCCAAATTTCGGACAATAAATGTGACTTTAATGGGCCCAAAACCTTAAATCAAGCGATCGGTCTATATGGCAGCTATACCCTAATTTGGACCGATTTGGACCAAGTTTCAGAAAAATGTCGAAGAGCCTAACACAACTCACTGTCCCAAATTTCGGCGACATCGGACAATAAATGCGACTTTTATGGGCCCAAAACCTTAAATCAAGCCATCGGTCTATATGACAGCTATACCCAAATTTGGACCAATCTGGGTCAAATTGCAGAAAGTTTGCGAGGGACCTAACTTAGCTCACTGTCCCAAATTTCAGCGAAATCGGATTATAAATGCGCCTTTTATGGGCCTAAGACCTTAAGTCGAGAGATCGGTCTATATGGCAGCTTTATACAAATCTGGACCGATCTAGGCCAAACTGCAGAAAGACGTCAAGGGGCCTAACACAATTTACTGTACCAAATTTCAGCAAAATCGGATTATAAAGGCGCTTTTTATGGGCCCAAAACCCTAAATCGAGAGATCGGTCTATATGGCAGCTATATCCAAATCTGGACCGATCTGGGCCAAATTGAAGAAGAATGTCAGCAAAATCTGATTATAAATGTGGCTTTTGTAGGCCTAAGACCCTAAATCGGCAGATCGATCTTAATGGGGGCTTTATCAAGATCTGCTTATGGTCAAAAAAAAAAAGAATTTGTGCAATCTGTGCAAAGTTTCAGCTCAAAATCTCTTTTTTGTTTTGAAGACTGTAGCGTAATTTCCACAGACAGACGGACGGACATGGCTAGATCGTCTTAGATTTTTACGCTCATCAGAAATATATATACATTATAGGGTCGGAAATGGATATTTCGATGTGTTGCAAACGGAATAACAAAATTAATATACCTCCATCCTTTGGTGTTGGGTATAAAAAGGCGCAGCGTAGCGGGCCCGGTTCAGGTATTAAAGTATACAACTATGTATATAAACCAGTATATACATTAGAGCGGGTTGAAAAATAAAAAAACATAATCTACATAAAATTCTAAGAAATTTTTCCGAAGATACCATAAATCTTAAATCAAACTTTAATCCGCGCCTCTTGCTAAAAAACACTTCCAAGTAAAAGCTTGCTAAATTCAGCTGGGCCGAATCTTATATACCCTCCACCATAGATCGCACTTGTCGAGTTCCTTCCCGGTATCTCTTTTTAGACAAACAAAGTATAAAAGAAAAGAATTGTGCTAATTGAATTGAATGTTGGAGACCACAGTAGAAGTCTGTGTGTAAAATTTCAGCCAAATCGAATAAGAATTTTGCCTTTTAGGGGCTCAAGAAGTAAAATAGGGAGACCGGTTTATATGGGAGGTGTATCAGGCTAAAGACCGATTCACCTCCCATATTTAAAACGTATCTTCGAGGTCATGGAAGGAGCCGTTGTAAAAAATTTCAACCAAATCGGATAATAATTTCTCCCTCTTGAGGCTCAAGAAGTCAAGATTCCCGATCGGATTATATGGCAGCTATATTAGGTTATAGACCGATTTGGAACATATTTGGCACAGTTATTGAAGTGCAAAATTTCAGCCAAATCGTACAAAATTTCAGCCAAATCGGATGAGAATTGTGCCCTCTAGTGGCTCAAGAAGTCAAGACCCGAGATCGGTTTATATGACACCTATATCAGATTATGGACTGGTTTCAACCATACTCAGCGCAGCTGTTGGAAGTCATACCAAAGCACCTCATGCAAAATTTCAGCCCTCTTGTGACTCAAGAAGTCAAGACCCGAGATCGGTTTATATGGCAGCTATACCAAAACATGGACCGATATAGCCCATTACATTACAATCCAAATCGACCTACACAAATAAGAAGCATTTGTGCAAAATTTCAAGCGGCTGGCTTTACTCCTTTGAAAGTTAGCGTGCTTTCGAAAGACAGACGGACGGAGGGGCGGACGGACGGAGGGGCGGACGGACGGAGGGGCGGACGGACGGAGGGGCGGACGGACGGACAAACGAACGAGCGGACGGACAGACGGACGGACATGGCTAAACGGACTTAAAATGTCACGACGAACAAGAATATATATATACTTTATGGGATCTTAGTCCAATATTTCGAGGAGTTACAAACAGAATGACGAAATTAGTATACCCCCATGCTATGAGTTTGGCAATGTTGATCAGTTTTTTGTGTTCAACATTGATGATTACTTTGTATCGGAATAGTGGAAAGTAAGGCTTTCTTCTCTCTTACTGCGCTAAGGAGAGTTGGAGGACTTATTGAGCCCTGTTTTAAAACAAAAGTGTGCTCTACATCGTACTCAATAGTCGTTGGGTATGTAGAGCACTCTAATTAATTTGACAAAGATGTTGATGAAGATACATGACGTATCAGAAATCATGATCCACAATGCCAGTCGCAATGTCTTGACAACAGTACACACTTGCCTAACTTTTATCGGTTCTTTGCTATGCTATTCTTTGAATAGAAAGCATTGAATACAATCTCAAGCTGGAATATGTTTGAAAAATCACGAAAGGATTTTGAAGATCAAAATAAAAGAGCGCAAACATAAAATTTTGTTTTCAATAGCTATACTGACCTCCTTATTACTGAAAGGAAACAAGAAGGAGGTCAGTATTGTTATTGGTATCATAACGGGACACATATGACTACGAGCTCACTTATGTGAAATCGGTGCGGCAAGTGGTAGCATGTGTAGGGCATGCGGGGAAGATGATGAGATGTTGCAGCATTTCATTAGTCATTGTCCGGCTTTCGCGTCCAACAGATACCGGTACTTAGGTGGAGGCACAATATCAGACATGAACCAACTTAGGGGAGTGGTATTGAAAACAATTAAGGATTTTCGTAAGTATCACGGAATTCCTAACGTTCTTTTTAGAGGTTGCTTTATAGTTTTTAGAGCGCATAACAAGCCGATTACTGATTTAATATCTACACCCCTTTTCAACCTAGCCTAAGGCTTTCTTCTCTCTTACAGCGCTAAGGAAAGTTAGAGGACATATTGAGCCCTTTTTCAAAACAAAAGAGTGCTCTACAGCGTGCTCAATAGTCGTTGGGTATGTAGAGCACCTTAATTAATTTGACAGAGGAGTTGATGAAAGTACATGGCGTATCAGAAATCGCAATCCGCCATGCCCGTCAAAGTGTTTTGACCACAGCACACACTTGCCTAACTTTTATAGGTTCTTTGCTATGCTATTCTTGGAATAGAAAGCATTTAGTATAATCTCGAGCTGGAATATTTTCGAAAAATCACGAAAAGATTTTGAAGATCAAAATCAAAGAACGTAGACATAAAATTTTGTTTCTCCAACAAAATTTTGGCAAAAAATCTTAACAAACTGCTCAAATCACTTCTGAGCTTTGTGTAGCGAAATAGATATCCGCCAATAACTCTATTCTTCCGATGAAAATATCATTCAAATTCTAATTCAGAAAATCGAGCCCATCTCCACACCAGTGTTACTTGGTTTAAAGTTGTCATAGCTTTTATGAAACCAAATGTAAATCACGCCTATGTGTGTCCTTCTTTACATTTGCTAAGTGTTTTGATGTTAACTCAGAACCAGAAGAAACACTTGCTTATGCCATACTTCATCATCACCATCACCATCACCACAATAAAAAATGTCCTTTTTCATGCACATTTGCATTATACTTTTCTTGGTTGTATGTAAATTATGAAATGACTGCACTTTGCAATTTAAAAATAAAAGAAGGTTTTTATGTCGCGTCATATGTCGCGCCATAATAAAATTACAGCTTGTTCTTTAGCAGAAAAAAAAAGGAAAAAGGCACTGTTGCTGTTGGCATGGGTGGCAAAAGAGTTGTTTTTTTTTTTTTTTGTTATTGTGCTGCAAAAGGACTCTGTTGCTTTAAGGACATTTTCAACACCTGGCCGTCTTTGGGTAGCATTGTATTATTGTTCCCATGCAAAACAAAACAAAAAAAGTTTTATTTTCCCTTAAGGCTAGAAAATTACTGGTTGAATTATATTCAGCTACCAGTTGGGTGCTTGATGAGCCCTAGTGGGTGGCCGTGAACAAAATGTACAGAAGGTTGGGATTTAAGCAAACACAAAAAATAAACAAAATAATTTGTTTACTGCAATTTACTGCATGCACATCAATTGTTTTCAAAAGTCGTTTAGCAATTTATTTTCTGTAGTTTGGGTGGATTTATTTGAACAATTTATGGGATTTTCAATTCTTTGAAATTGAATTTGTTTTATAATAGTTGAATATTTGAAAGTATGTTTATTGAATTCCAAACACGAAACAAAACAAACTCTTGTACATATATTTTATAATTGTTTCGCTTTTAGGAATGAGAAGAGGTTTCTGAGTTTAAAGGTTTTTATAATGAAAGGGTTTTGTTTGACAATATGGAGCAACTTGGACTTTTATCGACCAAATTGAAATGATTTCAGTTTGGTGATACAAAGAAAAGTTTGAAATGCAAAAAAACAATTAATTTTTTATGCATTAGTGGAGGGTCTGAAAAAAATTGGATTGAATTTCGGAAGTCTCAGGTGGACTAGAATCAGGATAGGTTTTAGTGGCAGTCTGCAATCAGGACTCATAGAGATTTTTTTAGTGTATTTTGATACTACAGAGAATAAGGGAATATAGATACTGCTTCTTCCTTACATTGAAACAGCTTAAGATATGAGAACCTAAAGAAGGGATACTATGGAATAGCCTTAACATATGTTACATGCTTTTTTATTGTTTGCCGTCATCGCTGCTTCTGCAGTAATCATTACTTGTCTACCATTAGTCTCTCAGCATATTTTCCAATCAGACAGTGTCCAATCATGACACACAATGCGTACGACTTCTGTTCCAGCCAACAATGGCATATTAAATGGATATTATGGATTTTAACTTGATGTAGTAGAGCTATTATTTAATTGGATAATAAATATATTCATAGTTTATTTAGTCATTCCGTTTGCAACACATCGAAATATTAATTTCCGACCCTACAAAGTATATATATTTCGGATCGTCGTAAAATTCTGAGAACATTTAACGATGTCCGTGTGTCTGTCCGTCTGTTGTAATCACTCTAGAGCCTTCAAAAATTAAGATATAAGAGCTGAAATTTGGCACAGATACGTTTTTTGATGCTCGCTGATTAAGTTCTTGTACGGGCCAAATCGGATTATATTTGGATATAGCTGCTATATAGACCGATTTTCCGGTAAAGGGTCTAATGGCCACAAACGCTTTATTTTTCATCCGATTTCGCTGAAATTTAAAACAATGAGTAGTTTAAGGCCTCCCGACATCTGGTCCTTGACCCGAATATGGTCCATATCGGACTATATTTATATAATAAAACTGGCATATATACCGATCTGTCGATAAAGGGTCAGAGGCCCATAAAAGCCTCATTTAAAGCCGATTTTGCTGAAATTTGAAACAGAGGGTTTTCTTAAGCCTCCTGATATCTGACCTAAATATGGATCAAATCGGCCTATATTTAGGTATAGCTGCCATATAGACCGATCCCCAGATAAAGGGTATAAAGCCCATAAAAGCTTTATTTTTTAACCGATTTCGCTGAAATTTTAAATAGTGAGTAGTTTAAGGCTTCCCGACAACTGAACTAAATATCATTCGGACTATAATTAGATATAGCTACCATATAGACCGATCTCCCGATAAAGGGTCTAAAGGCTATAAAAGCTTTATTTATGACCCGATTTCACTGAAATTTACAACAGAGTCCATATTTAGATATAGTTGCCATATAAACCGATCTCCCGATGAAGGGTCTGATGCCAAAAAAGGCTTAATTGTTTAACCAATTTCACTTAAATTTGAAACAGTGATTTATTTTTAGCCTCCTGACACCCGACCTAAATATGGTGCAGATCGGACTATATTTAGATATAGCTTGCATATAAACCGATCTGCCGATAAAGGAACTGAAGCCCATAAAAGCTTTATTTATTACCCGATTTCGCTGAAATTTGAAACATTGAGTTTTTCTGAGCCTCACCATATCCGACATTAATATGGTTCAGATCGGTTTATAATTGGATAGATCTGTCAAAAAGACCAATATTATGATCTACAAAATTGAATAGTGACATATATTGTGTTGCCCAAAAAGTAATTGCGGATTTTTTAAAAGAAAGTAAATGCATTTTTAATAAAACTTAGAATGAACTTTAATCAAATATTCTTTTTACACTTTTTTTTTTTTCTAAAGCAAGCTAAAAGTAACAGCTGATAACTGACAGAAGAAATAATGCAATTACAGAGTCACAAGCTGTGAAAAAATTTGTCAACGCCGACTATATGAAAAATCCGCAATCACTTTTTGGGCAATATATGACACCACTCTAGTGTCCGTGCCGAATTTGGGTGCATAAGTTATCCAATTTTCACCGGATTGTGACGAAATGGGTTTTACATATCTACCCGAGGTGGTGGGTATCCAAAGTTCGGCCAGGCCGAACTTAATGCCTTTTCACTTGTTTTTTTTTTTCTTTTTCGATTCGATCGGCAATTCAATAAAAGCAGCTGTTTTCCTTTAATAAAATCATCATCAGAAAAAAACAGTTTAGGTTGGTATTGTTATTAACTTGCTTATTTTCAATTAAATTTTTAATTAAAACCATTTTCGTTATTTTCTTTTCTGTGTATCGTACATTGATAAATACCCAAACTGGAATTGGAGCGTTAAAAGCATGTAAACAAATAAATAAAATTACGAATATGGCATTAAAATTGTTGTAGGAGTATCTGGGTGGAGCTTTACCTCCTTAGATTACCTAAAATAGGTTAATTGATAATATGGGACTAACATTCAAAAATGATATCCTATTTTGGGTCCAAGTCTTTGGGGCCCCAAAACACCCCCCAAACCGTACATAAATACCGACAAACAAATCTTTGGTATCCATTGTTCTGTTGGCGTGACTATATACATCAAATGTGTATATAGATCAATCAAGACAATATGGGACTAACTGAAAGGTATTTTAGAGCAAACAAGCAAAATCGTCTTCAGATCGGCTGGTATTGCAAATGGACCATATCTGCTCAGATTTTGGTATAGCTTCCATGTAAACCGATCTCTCGATTTGTCTTATTGAGCCCCTAGAAGACGCAACTGTTGTCCGATTTGGCTGAAATTTTGATCGGAGTGTTTTATTAAGACTGCGTCAAGTACGATCAAAATCAACTTATAACTTGATATAGCTCCCATATAAACTCATCATCTGATTCGACATCTTGAGCTTCTAGAAGCCGCAAGTGTTGTCCGATTGGGCTGAAACTAGTAGTGTTTCGTTATGAATCCCAATAATCGTGCCAAATATGGTCTTAATCGTTGTCTACTTCTATTTTGCCTGATTTTGTAGATATTTGGTATGTAGAAAATTTTAGCAGTAGCTCCTAAGATTCGACCCAGCCGAACTTGGCACATTTTTATATGGTGTATATCTATCAGTTTTTTTCAGCCTCTTTTGCCACCTTTTTCTAAGGTGAACACAAGGGACTTAAGGCCTCCAATTCAAGCGTCTACAAGGTGATGTTGCTAGTCGAGTGTCCTTAAACCTAACCTTACCAAAGAGCATACCGTGGTTTAAGCGCAAAATTATTGCGAATAATATTGTGGGGGTGTATAGGGCAACAGTGAAATGTTTTGCCACTACAACCTAAACAAGGCCAAATTTGCCTGGCTTGTATGTCTTCAAGCAGTTGAGATCCAATTTTAATGCTTATTTTTCTTTCTAGTTTTCCAATCATATTTCTCTCATTTCGTAATATTTGTAAACAAACACTAAGTAAAAGATCTATCACTTAAGTGAAAATGAACATCGTTTTGAAGAAAACAATGAATTTTTTTTTTGTTAAATCAATTGATTCCCACATCTAATGGAAATGGGCTTAAGGGAAATATCCACAACGAATAAAATTGGGTAAAAAGAAGAAGAAGAAAAAAAGGTAAAACTTCATTTGCGGCATTATCAAACAATCTTGTGTAAATATTATTTACCTTCGTTTAGCAAACACACCTACGACAAAACGGAAAAACTTTTATTCGACTGTATTTCAGGAAAATGCTAAGTAAATGATAAGTAAGTTGATAAACTGAAGGCAAAACTTTTTGCCCACCTTCAGTGGCCGCAACCAAATGGTAAAGCCTGCTATACCATACCAATGTTGTGCAGGGTTTTTACCCAACGCCCCCGAGGGAGGGCATAGCACCAAACAACACCTTTCTCCTAAACTCTAGAATAAACTACCAACCGAACGACCCACCATCCGTACTTAGGGCCTCTAAGGACCTGCGGACGGACAAATCAACTGTCATTTACGCATTGTGAATTGCTTTTTGGCTAAATGTTTCTGTTTGGTATTTGGTTGTGGCGTCTTAAAGGTCTGAATGGAATTGTCCTTTTGAGTCCACGGGAGACAGTGAAATGAAATAAGTTTTGCCAGCCATTAATGATGGTGATGCCAGGCAGCCATTACCGCTGCGAGAGTATTATGCCCCATTCACTAGTAAAGGTAATAAAAACAATGGCGTAGGCCAATAAGAGAATGAAGAAGAGGGAAATCTTTTGAAAGGTTATTGAGGGCATTATGAAAAATAAAAAAAAAAAAAAAAAACTACAATAGGGCATATTTTCTCTGTAAAATCTAATTTTGACAAAAACTGTTTATGAAAATCTTACTTTGTCAAAAATTTTACAAAACTCTAGTTTTGTTATATTCTACGAAAAACTGTATTTCAACAAAATTTCCTTTAAAAATCCAAATTTTGATAAATTTTTGTGAAAATAAAAATTTTGATAAACATTTTTTGAAAATCAAAATTTTAAGAAAATTGTTTTGAAAAATCGAATTTTGACAAACTTCCTATGAAAATCAAAATTTTGACAAAATTTTTTTGGTCGTTACGTTAGGTAAGGTTAGTTTAAAAAGAGGGTGTTGATATTAAGTAATATTAAGTAATAGCTAGTAATCGGCTTCTTGTGCGCTCTAAAAACTATAAAGTAACCTCTAAAAAAAAAAATTTTAAGTTAGGAATTCCGTGCTATTACAAAATCCTTTATTGTTTTCAATACCACTCCCCTAAGTTGGTTCATGTGTGATATTGTGTCTCCACCTAAGTGCCGGTATCTGTTGGATGCGAAAGCCGGGCAATGACAAAGGAAATGCTCCGACGTCTCATCATTTTCCCCGCATGCCCTACACATGCAATCATTTGCCGCACCGATATTACATAAGTGAGCTCGTAGTCCTATGTGTCCCGTTATGATACCAATAGCTATACTGACCTCCTTCTTGCTTCCTTTCAGTAATATCCTCGTCTTCTCACGATCTGGATCCCTCCATAGGATTTTCGCCGTCCGTTTTGATGTTCCACAATGTTGCATACGCATTCGTCGCGCACTCCCTTAACTCGGACTGCGTCGACCCGAAAGGTTTTGGGTTAATCAAGTTTATTGACGGCAGTCCTCTGGCCTACACCGCCAAATCGTCTGCTCTCTCATTTTCCCTTACTCCGCTATGGCCCGGCACCCAAACGATGCGGATTTTCCCATCCTCAGAGAAGGCGTTAATCTCCTTCCTATACTGACATTACCGTCCTGGTTATTGCCCTTTATGGCCATTTTGTTGTTCGTAAAGATGTTCACACTCGTCGTATTTGCATTTGCACAACACCACTTCACGCATTCGGTGATTGCTCGGATCTCCGCCTGCAGGACCGTATACAGATCTCAGTCCCTGGGTTCTCAATGTAAACTCCCAGGCCCACTCTGTCTGCTAGGTATGATCCATCCGTGTAACATGATCTTCCAGATGGCAATACTAGAATTCCGTCAATCCAAGACTGCGCCGATGGCATCAGTGCCTCGCACTCGATCTCAAGTGTCATCGCAGGTATCCATTCGGAAACCTCTTCCCTTCCCTCCAGGTTTCCCATTGTTGCCTCGATTAAGCCGCGATGGTATGGTATGAGCTGCTCCCATCCTTAATCCATTCTCCCATTGCCATAACTGCGGCTCAAATGGTCATACTCTTTCCAATATTTCGGCCAGTATCTCACGAACAAATGTTCGATGTTGTCTTCCAATTGAAGCGGGCTTGTCTGTATAGACATGAGCTTTAGCAAAGCGCCACAAAAAATAGTCTAAAGGTTTTAAATCGCACGATCTAGGCGGCTAATGACCGGTCCCGGAAGCGAAATAAAATATTCACTGAACTCGCCTCCCAATAAGTCCATTGTTACGTGTGCTGTGTGACAAGTGGCACAGTCTTGTTGAAACCGCACGTCATGCAAGTCAAGCTCTTGCATTTTGGGTAAGAACAGTTGGATATCATCTCACGATAGCGCTCCTCATTCACAGTTACTTTACGATTCGCATAATCTTTGAAGAAGTACGGTCCAATGATGCCACAAGCCCATAAATCGCTCCAAACTGTGATTTTTTCTGGATGCATTGGCAGCTCTTGCATAGCATCTGGCTGATCTTCACTCCAAAATCGGCAATTCTGCATATTTTCGTACCCATTGAGACAAAAATGTGCTTCGTCATTCAATGGAAGAAGTGCGCTATGAGCTTTCTTAACAGAGCAGGCATTTCGATAATAAAATTCAATAATTTGCAAGGGTTGTTCGTTTGTAGAACGATTCATGGTTAAATTTTAGACCAAACCGAAGATGCTTGACAGTGAAACAAAACACCAAACGTGAGTAAGCTATTTGAACTTACTTTACTTTAATTGGCTACGAGAGAATATTTGTTCCACTAGCCGAACATAGAATAGCGTTCCAAGCGCCTCGATCTTCTGTGCTCATTCTAAAATCTCTGACACCAAGTTTCGAGATGTCTCCCACAACTTGATCTTTCCATCGGGCTTCTGGTCTTCACGGTTTGAGTGTACCACCGTGTTTGCCTTCAAAAGACTTCTTTGCTGGAGCTTCTTCATCCATTCTGACAACATGACCTAGTCAACGCAGCCGTTGTATTTTGATGCGTGTAACTATGCTATCGTCGTCATACAGCTCGTGGTTTATACGTCGCCTATATTCTCCGTTAACGCAAACTGGTCCATATATTTTACGAAGAATCTTTCTCTAAAATACTCTGCTTTTACAAGTACCCGTGCTTCAGAACCATATAACAGCACGGGTAGTATCAGTGTCTTGTATAGTGTAATCTTCGCCTGTCGAGAGGTGGCCTTGTTTCTAAACTGCTTACTTAGTCCAAAGAAGCATCTGCTGGCCAGTAATTCTTCTCTTTATCTCAAAACTGGTGGCATTCGTTTCGGTTATGGCGGTGCCGAGGTAGGTAAAGTTACTGACTGTCTCAAAGTTGTGGTTCCCAACTTTCTCCATTTTCTTTATCTGCTCGGTTGTGCAAGGCTTTTTGGGAGCTGAAACCATCCATTTCGTCTTATCTCCATTTACAGCCAGACCCATTTTCACTGAGTCTCTTTCTATTCTTTCAAAGGCTGCAGTTACTACTTCCGGTGACCGATCTATGATATCGATGTCGTCGGCATAGGCGAGTAGCATGTGTTCTCTTGTGATTAGTGTGTCATATCTATTCACATCTGCATCTCGTATAATCTTCTCCAGCAGGATATTAAAGAAATCTCACGATAGGCTGTCTCCTTGTCTGAAACCTCGTTTGGTACTAAATGGTTCGGAGAGATTCTTTCCTATTCTTACTGAGGAACGCGTACCAGGAAGCGTCATCCTGCAGAGTCTTATTAATTTTGCAGGGATACCAAACTCAGACATGGCTTGAAATACCTTTGATCGTAAAGGCCTATCGAAGGCGGCTTTGTAGTCAACAAAGAGATGGTAGGTGTTGATTTGTCCTTCTCGGGTTTTTTCCAGGATTTGGCGCAGTGTGAATATCTGGTCTAGGGTGGATTTACCAGGTCTTAAGTCGTTTTGATAGGGCCCAATTATCTCATTGACTTTAGGTTTTAATCTTTCACACAGTACACTCGATAGTATCTTGTATGCGCTGGGTAGGAGACTTATTCCTCTGTAGTTGGCACATTCCGTCTTGTCTCCTTTCTTGTGTACGGGACATAGTACGCTGAGGTTCCAGTCATCGGGTATGCGTTCTTCTAGCCAGATTGCGAAGATAAGCTGATGCATACGCCTTATCAGCGTGTCTCCTCCGGTCTTAAATAGTTCAGCGGGTAACCCGTCGGCTCCTGCTGCCTTATTGTTATTTAGTCGGGTTACTGCTACTTGGACCTCATTCTGACTGGGAGGTAAACATTCTATACCATAATCAGGGATTGGTTCTGCGGTGTCCTCTTCGCCGCCAACATCGGACACTAGCAGTTGGGTAAAATGTTCTTTCCATATCCTCAGCATCTTATCTGTTTCAGTTACCAGATTTCCTTCTTTGTCTCTGCAGGAGGATGTGCCTGCACCAAAGCCATCGGTTTGATGTTTAATTCTTTCGTAGAATTTCCGGATTTCATTCTGACTCCTGTACATCTCAGTTCGCTCACACTCACATCTTTCCATTTCCTTTTGCTTTCTGCGGAATAGACGTTTCTCCTCTCTCCTTTTCTCACGATACCTCTCCTTCATCTGGCGCGTTGCTACTGATTGCAGGGTTGCTCTATATGCCGCATTCTTGGCTTCAGTAGCATCTCGACACTCTTGGTCGTACCATGGGTTTCTTGAAGGAGGCTTTCGTTACCCAAGTACGGATTTCGCGGCATTTTCCATGGAGTGGGCAATAGTTTGCCTCTGCGCCATTATATCATCGGAACAACGAGTGCTTTCATCAAGCAGTTGGGTCAGTCGAGTGGAGTATGCCGCTGCCATTTGTTGTGTTTGCAGCTTTTCAATGTCCAGCTTCCGTGCATTCTCAGATCGTACTTTCCTCGCCATGTTCAACGAGGTAGTTATTAGAATCTATATTCGCTCCACGGATCGATCGTACGTCTAACACGCTGGATGAATGCCTTCCATCTATTACAACGTGATCAATTTAGTTTCTCGTGTTTTGATCGGGTGACAGCCATCTGGATTTGTGAATATTTTTATGTTGAAATCTGGTGCTGCTGCCTCAACCCATTACTGGACGTTATCTCGTGGAGGCTAAACTTTTCGACTGTTGGACCAAAGATGTCTTCCTTCCCTATTTTCGCATTAAAATCTCCCAGAACGATTTTAATATCATGGGCGAGGCAGCGGTCATATTCTCTCTCTAGGCGCTCGTAGAAAACATCCTTGGTCTGCTCGTCTTTGTCCTCCGTCGGAGCATGGGCACAAATAAGGCTGATGTTGAAGAATTTGGCTTTTAAGCGGGTTGTGGCTAGCCTCTCATCCACCGGAGTAAAGCTGGAGACAAGGTGTTTCAGTCTCCCACTAACCACAAATCCACAACCAAATTCATGCCTCGTGTTATGGCAGCTTGACGAACTATACTATGTTCGTCACGCTATTCAAACCAGTGTTGCCAAAAAGATAATAGTTAAAAAATCACCCCATAAATGGCTACCTCATCTAAACGCCTACCTTCTGCCACATTTCTACGCCCATGAGAGTGAGGAGTTAGCAGTTGGTTAAACAGTTAGGCGGCTGATTTCAAGTACTTTCAAGTAAAAGGCAAAATTATTTAAATAACAAGCCATTTGTAGAGATGTCCCGTGCTCAACAAAAAACTTTACACCAAAAGTATTTACCAAGTTTATGGTATTAATTAAACTTCAAATTGACATGTTATATTTGATACAATTAATTTAAGTGTTTCTGAGGTTAACAATGGCAATTATATTTACTTGGCGCTATACCTTCTTTTGACAGACATCGCCGTCGCCGCCGCCGTCGCCACCGACTCCGTTCTGTTTTGTCTAAGCCTTTCGGCCCGCAGATGCTGTAGAATGTGGTTTGTGTGAGGTTTGAGTTTTTTGCGCCCTTCAAACTTCCAACCAAAGAGTTTCGAAATAACTCCTTGGCATTTAATGAAATGTATCACATTAAAAATTATGGAAATTGTGTAAACAATTTAGCTGACTCTTAATGAAAATTTCTTATTATTTGAGGAGGAAATTTTTGTATTATCACAAAAAAAAAAAAAAAACGAAAACAAAATAATGCAAGAAAAGGGACACTAATTGTTATTATGGCTATTTATAAATTTTAAGCAGTTAGGACTTAAATGCTTGACAGCGTAGTCACATAAATGTAATGAAGTGCAGAGGAGTTTTCATATTTCAAAGTATGAGTGAGTTAAAATGAAGAAGTTATCATTTTACTGATTTTCATTAATATTAGTGGACCCTTTTCTCTTTTAGATTAAAATTTGAAATAACATTTTGAAATACAAAGAAAGCCATTTAGTTGGTAACGATCATAAGGAGGGCAGTATAAAATTTTGTAATTAATTTTTGGAAGAATTCAATGGTGGCCACAGGAAACCAGTTAGGAAAGGCAACAGTCGGGTGGAGCCGGCTGTATAAACCCCTACACAGAAAAAAAAAACAGATTTTAATATTTTTCAATTAAAAAGAAAATCGTTTTCAATTAAGACAAGTAAGCAGGCATTAAGTTTGGCCGGGCCGACCTTTAACCGATATATCAGTCTATATGACAGATATATCTACCTACAGTCCGATCTTTACCATATTTAGGTCGGATGGCGGGTGGCCTTAAACTACTCACTGTTTAAAATTTCAGCAGAATAGGATAGAAAAGGAAGCTTATATGGGCTTCAGACCCTTTATCGGGAGATCGGTCTATATGGCGACTATATCCAAATATGGTCCGATCTGGACGATATTCAACAAAAAGGTGTAGAGTTGTATCAAGACTCACTGTCTCAAATTTTATCAAAATCGGATGAAAAGTTACAAAATTATTGCCTCAAGACTTTTAGTCTGAAGATCGGTCTATATAGCGACAATAGATAACTAAAATCCAATTTTATGAGATCAGGAGGTCAGATTTATAACAAAGAATACGAAATCATCAAAAATTGTTTCGAAAATATTTGTAGACCCAAGATATCTTCAAAATTATAAATACCCAAAAAGGTATTTATTGGGTATTACCCGGTAGAAACCCATCTCAAGGCATAGGTTTTTGAGAGAAACTCTTTCATCTTGGTGACGTCATTAACGCTATTGACATTTTCGCAGAAAAGTTTCCAGGAGGGACATTTTGCCGCTCTGATAATCTTATTGTATTCCTTGAGCCGTTTTTAATACACATTCCAATAAACTTCCGCTTTTTACGTGTTCTTTCCATTCCTTAGTCGGTATCGGATGAAGGATGATTTTTTAAAAGCTATAGAAAGCTCCAGATAATACGGTTCATATAATTTAATGTTTGTAGATTATTTCATGCAAATGATGACCGTGAGTGCGCCTCAAATGGGTCATCCGTTTAGTTCAACTTTGGCATACTCTTTCCAACATTTCGGCCGATATCTCAAGAATAAATGCTTCAATGTTGTGTTCCAATGTTGTCTTCAATTGAAGCGGGCTTGTCTGTATATACATGTGCTTTATCATAGCCCCACAAAAATTGTCTAAAGGCGTTTAATCGCACGATATAGACAGGTCCTGAACGTGAAATGAAATGTTCACCGAACTCGCCTCTCAATAAGTCCATTGTTACGCATGCTGTGTGGCATGTGGCACTGTCTTGTTGAATCCACATGTCATGCAAGCCAAGCTCTTGCATTTTGGGCAAAAACAAAATTGGATATCAGCGCTCACTATTCTCTGTTACGTTACAATTTGCATCATCTTTAAAGAAGTACGGCCCAGTGATGCCACCAGCCCATAAACCGCTACCAATGCTGGTTGCATTGATAGCTCTTGCAATGCTTCTGATTGAGCTTCACTTCAAAATCGACAATTTTGCTTATTAACGTACCCATTGAGCCATAAATGGGCTTCGTCTCTCAATGGAAGAAACACGTGATGATCTCTCTTAACATAGCACGCAATTTGATGCAAACAAATACAAATTTTACCCATAAACATTCCACTAAGGAACAGGGGCAAACTTCTCACATATCACTGAGTGCAGTCCGATTCAAGTTTAAGCTCATTGATATGGGGTCTCCTTTTTATAGTCGAGTCCGAACGGCGTGTCGCAGTGCGACACCTCTTTGGAGAGAAGTTTTACATGGCATAGTATCTCACAAATGTTGCCAGCATTAGGAAGGGGAAAACAACCGCTGAAAATTTTTTCTGGTGGTCTCGCCAGGATTCGAACCCAGGCGTTCAGCGTCATTGGCGGACATGCTAACCTATGCGCTATGGTGGCCTCTAATTTGATAACAAAATTCAATAATTTGCAAGCATTCTTCGTTTGTAGGACGATTCATCAGACTGAAAATGTTTGACATTGAAACAAAACACGAAATGTGCGTAAGCTGTTTAAACCAGTGTTGTCAAATAGAGAACAGCTAAAAAATCTTCCGTTATTTGAGAGAAGGCCAACTGTTTTCCGCTGCTGGGAGAGGACGGACACGTCCTGATAGACTACGAATCATGGCACAATTACGAATGTAAAATTTAGGCTTGCAGATCCACATTTCGAGATGTTGCAAACACAATGACAAGTTCAGTATATTTCCCATATTATGGAGGTGGCTATAAACATCTAAGTAAGTTCCAAGTTTATAGCAAATTCCTCAGATGCCTTGCTCCGCAATAGGACTTTACTGAATTGCTAACGATTATTGCTGCTTTCATTGTTTTGTGCCATCCTACGTAAATACAGCAAAATAACAGCCTAGTTGCTAAAGATTTACTTTATTTACTATTTACGATAGTTAAACTACTTGCCTTTTTATATAGACATGGGAGCAGATTAAAGACTTTTACTTTACTATTCCACTGAAATAAACCATCAATGATCATTAACACACATGCAGAAAAGTAAAAACGTTGGTTGATGAAAGTGAGCGAGCATGTAGGCCTGGTTTTTATGCCGTGCCATGGCACAAGGGTATGTAAACACTTAAGAGCTTTACATAAAATAAATTACTTTATATGTGATTTTAATACCAATTAAATACACATTTCTTTAACTACGCTCTCAATGTTGGCTTTAGTAAATGTAAAATTCAAGGTGATTTTGTTTGGCTTTTTTTTAAAGAAAAAACTACGAGTGTACAAACATAAATTAAGGGCATCCGAAAGGTGATACTGGGAAAGGGTTATAACATTTTAAGGCTTGAGATACTGAACAGTGTGTCGTTTTCAATGCTCCAAGCTGTATTTCAATGTTCCGAGAAGAATGTAGAGTGAATGTGGAGCAAATGCTTCAATGAGTATCTCGAAAACTATACAAGGTGGAAAAACAAAGAAGTATAGTAACAAGTACAAGCGTGCTAAGTTCGGCCGGGCCGAATCTTGGGTACCCACCACCATGGATTCCGCTAAAAATGTACCATTATTAAGTAAGATTTTATTTTAATTATTTTGGTCTCATAAAGTCATATCGGCATGCTGGTACCTAGGGGGCCTCTATCACCATATCCACCGATTCGGATAAAATTTGGCACTAATATTGTATGTCATCACACAGGCCAAATTTCAGTCAAATCAGGCGAAAACTTTTATTTCTAAGGGCTGAAGAAATCGAATTCGGGGATCGGTTTATTTGTTGGATATATCTGTTTATAGACCGATTCGGATCATACTTGGCATGGATGTTGGAAGTCATAACACAAGTCTTTGCTCCAAATTTGTCTTTCGTCAAATAGGGGCTCAAGAAGTCAAATCGTGGGATCGGTTTATAGGGGGGCTACATCTGTTTATAGACCGATTCGAATCATACTTGACATGGGTATTGCAAGTCATAATTTAAGTCTTTGTTTCAAATTTAAGCCAAATCGTATTGAGGCTTATAGGGTTTCAAGAAGTCATATCCGGGTATCGGTTTATATGGGGGCTATATCTGTTTATTGACCGATTCGGATAATACTAGGCATGGATGTTAGAGGTCGAGAGGACCCAGAATATATATGCTTTAAGGGGTCGGAATGACTAGATTGGTATACCCCCATTCTTTGGTGATAGATATAACAAAGAAAAGCGTGCTAAGATTGGGCGAGCCGAATCGTGGGAACCCACCACCATGAATTCGGCTAAAATATGGGAGCTATATCAGGTTATAGACCAAATTCGGACCGTACTCTACACATTTGTTGGAAGTCATAGCAGCACGCGATCTGAAAAATTTTTGCCAAAACCGACGAAAATTGCGGCTTGTAAGGGCTCAAAAAGTCAAATCGGAAGATCGGTTAACATGGGAGCTATAACAGGTTATAGACTGATTTGGACCGTACTTGGCACGGTTATTGAAAGTCATAACAGAACACCACACGCAAATTTTCAGATTTGGACCGTACTTGGCACAGTTATTGAAAGTCATAACAGAACACCACACGCAAATTTTCAGCCAAACCGGACAAAAAATTGCGGCTTCCAGGTGCTCAAGAAGTTAAATCGGGAGATCGGAGTTTAGAATACGAATCTGATATCCAGATTTGGGCCAAATGTTTGAGGGGCCGCCCATCCCCGGGAACATACCCCAAAGAAGACAAATTTACGACCATAGCAATATGGGGCTCAATTGAAAGGTCTTTGGAAGTAAAGCACCAATCTTCGGGAAAAGTGTCAATGGGACCACCCTACCCCCATACACCACCCAAATAGGAGGTATTTGCTGACCATTGCAATATGAGGTTCATATGAGAGGTTTTTTAGAATAGAACACGAATCTGATATATATATCTATATAAAGGGTGATTTTTTTGAGGTTAGGATTTTCATGCATTAGTATTTGACAGATCACGTGGGATTTCAGACATGGTGTCAAAGAGAAAGATGCTCAGTATGCTTTGACATTTCATCATGAATAGACTTACTAACGAGCAACGCTTGCAAATCATTGAATTTTATTACCAAAATCAGTGTTCGGTTCGAAATGTGTTCATTCACCGTAACGTTGCGTCCAACAGCATCTTTGAAAAAATACGGTCCAATGATTCCACCAGCGTACAAACCACACCAAACAGTGCATTTTTCGGGATGCATGGGCAGTTCTTGAACGGCTTCTGGTTGCTCTTCACTCCAAATGCGGCAATTTTGCTTATTTACGTAGCCATTCAACCAGAAATGAGCCTCATCGCTGAACAAAATTTGTCAAAATTTGAACACATTTCGAACCGAACACTGATTTTGGTAATAAAATTCAATGATTTGCAAGCGTTGCTCGTTAGTAAGTCTATTCATGATGAAATGTCAAAGCATACTGAGCATCTTTCTCTTTGACACCATGTCTGAAATCCCACGTGATCTGTCAAATACTAATGCATGAAAATCCTAACCTCAAAAAAATCACCCTTTATATATTTTCAAGGCCAAGTCACTGAGTGGCCGCCCTATCCTCCAAACCGGTCATGTTTGCCGACTAGGGAAAAATGGAGCTCAAATGAAAGGTATTTGGAAGTAGACCATGAATCTGATATCAACATTCGGGACCAACTGTCTAGGGGACGTCCCACCACCATAACAACCCCCAAATAGGACGTTTGCACACCAAGACAATTTGGGTCTTCAAGACAGTGGGACTCGATATTCACCGTTTTTAGGGCCCATACCCCAAACCGGACATATTTGCTGGAATTAGCAGTAAGAGATTTAAATGAATGGTATTTGAGATTAGAAAACGAATTTGATATCCAATTTTGAGGCCAATGTCAATATGGTTTTCAAATAAATGATATATGAGAATAGAGCACGTTGCTGATATATTTTCAGGGCTTAGTATTTGGGGGACCACCCCACTCCCCAAAACACCCATAAATCAGGCATATTTACCTACCGACCATGTCTATGCGGGGCTTAAATGAAAGGTATTGGGGGGTAGAGCAAGAATTAATACCCATGTTCGGGACCAATTTTCTGGGGGTCTACCCCTTTCCCAAAATACCCCACAAAAAGCAATTTTTTAGTGACCATCGCAATATGTGGCTTAAATAAAAGTATTTGGGAGTAGAATACGAATTTGATATCCAAATGTAGGACCATGTATTTAGGGCATCACCCCTTCCCCAAAACACCTCCAAAGGGTAAACATTTTTCGACCATGCCAATATGTGGCTCAAATGAAAGGTATTTGAGATTAGAAAACGAATTTGATAACCAATAGTGGGATCATGTGTTTGGGGGACGCCTCATCCTGTAAAATCCCCTTCAAAACCAATGGCAATATGGGGTTTAAATAAATGGTATTTGAGAGAAGAGCACGATGCAGATATTTTTCAGGTCCAAGTATCTATGGTACCACCTCGCCCCTAAATCACATATCATGAGAATATCGGGCTGAAATAAAGTATTTTAAGAATGGAGTAGACCTTACATCCAAACTTAAATTCGTGGACCAATAGAGATCATATGGGATTCAGATAAAGGCACTTAAAACTAAACTGTTTGTCAAGCGATATACTATTTTCGTAGCATGGTATTTCACTAAAAGCTCTTTAATTGTCGAAAATAAATATTCCAAGGAAAATTTTGCTCCATATAAAGTAAAAAAAGGCGCAGCGGAGTGGGCCCGGTTCAGCTAGTAGGTAATAATTTCACAACAAACGGGAATATTGTTTTCACAAAAAATTGAGTTAATTCACTATCTCTACTCAATGATATCAATTTTTTATACGGTGTAAGCCCCAAATGTATTCTAAAGAAAATCCCATTATATATGCTATCTGCACTTTGTATACAAATTAATATGGACAGACAGCTCGCACATGTGCCGCCATTATGTGTGAAGATATACTTAAGGTTATCGAAAGAATGTTGTTAAGCTTGTTTCAACAAATTATACAACATTAAATTGTATTAAATATTATTCGACTTTAATGGCAATACTATTGCATAAAATACTACCACACATGCATGCCGCATCGATGGCATAAGAGCGAAACAACAAGCAATATTGGAATTATATAGTTTTATCAAACCTCGCTTCACTAGGTTTCAGTACGTAGATCTTCCAACATCACCTCGCCATTGGTGTTGCTACGCTTTCGTTGAACAAAGTACAATATGTATTCCCATTTACATAACCATTTTGTTGTCTGCTGTCATGTGAACGAAAACACATGCATATGTATATCCGTATGCACTCGCATGTAAAGGACTATTTATTTACTCAGTATATATATATATATATAGTATATTATATGTATATGCACCAGAAGGTTAAAAATAAATATATCAACTTTAGTTCACTTACTCACATATGCCACTGTGTAATAAAGGCAAGCAAGCACGCTGCGAGGCGAACAGAAAGGGAATTTCAATTATAGCCCTGTAAATGTAAATAAAAATTCGAAAAAAACACAAATACAACTGAGAAGATTACGACCAAACAACAAAAAGTTTATAGTATAAATATGAAAAATGTGTTTATAACAGAAAATAGTATTAGCTAGCAGCTACTGGCTATAAAATACCAACCATCCTTCAATCGAAGTGAATTGAACGTCAAAGAGAGAAGAACTGGCATTTAGACAGCCTGCCAGACAGTCTCTGAATTTGTTATTTGCTAAGGCAGACAGAGAATTTAAAATCCCAGAAGATTTGCATATTTTATACAGTTGAAATATTGCGATTGTTTGCCTATGATAAAGACCTGGAGATTTGTTATGCCGCAAACTCTTTAAAGTCAGTGCACTAGAAAAAGATAATTTTTGGAATTTGGAGTACTGAAAAACAAAATGGTTAAAAATATGTACATATATTAAAAAGATATCAGCTCTTGATAACAATGCATGGTTTGTATTGCATATTGTCTTACGAAATTTGAGTAAAGTTTAATTTTCAAAACATTTTAACTAATTCCAATTATAGACTTATAAGAATAAAGATGCAAATAAGTAACTTGGGAGGTTAAATACTTGAAATGCTATCGGTAGCATTTGAGTCCTCCTGCGCTATTTCATGTAATGATAATTCATTATAATGTTCATTATTCTCTAGCCCGGGGCTGCCATCTCTTTTAGCACCCTCGAACTACTTGAAGGCTTCGTCCTTCCCTTCTTTCATTTCTTTCATTTAGCACATATACGTATTTTTGCTGCATGCAGATTGAGTTTTTGAACGGGCGAGACTCTCAGAAAAAAATTTTCTGCGGTGGTTTTCCCCTCCTAATGCTGGCAACATTTGTGAGGTACTATGCCATGTACAACTTCTCTCCAAAGAGGTGTCGCACTGCGGCACGCCGTTTGGACTTGGCCATAAAAAGGAGGCCCCCTTATTATTGAGCTTAAACTTGAATTGGAGTGCACTCATTGATGTGTGAGAAGTTTGCCCCTGCTCCTTAGTGGAATGTTCATGGGCAAAATTTGCAATTTGCAAAAATCAGACCATATTTAAATATAACTGTCAAATAGACCGATCGGCGGATTTAGCATCTGAAACCCATAGGTTAAGTTAAATAAGGTTAGTTTGAAAAGAGGGTGCGGATATTAATCCGCTCCATGCCACTATGGACATATACCTAAGCCAGGAATCGGTGGTGTGCTCTCTTAATACTAAAAAAAGTAACCTCGAAAAAGAAAATCCGAGTTGGGAATTCCGTGCTACTTACAAAAAGTCTTAATTATTTTTCAAGCCACGCCCCTAAGTTGGTATCTGTTAGACCGGTATCTGTTAGTCGCAAAAGCCAGGCAATGACATAGGAAATGCTCAACATCTCCTCATATTCCCCGCATGCCCTACACATGCTATCAACTGCCGCACCGATTTTACTTAAGTGAGCTCGTAGTCCTATGAGTCCCGTTATGATACCGAAAGCGATACTTACTTCTTTTCAGTAATATCCTCGCCTTCTCACGATCTGGACTCACCATAGGATTTTCACCATCCCACCGACCGTTTCGCTGTTCCACAGGGTTACATGCGCATTCGTCGCCCACACCATTAACTCGGAATGCGTTGACCCGAAAGGCTTCGGGCTTACCAAGTTTATTGACGGCAGTTCTCTGACCTTCACTGCCAAATTGTTTGCTTTCTCATTCCCAGTTAATTCGTTATGGAGCAGCACCCAAACGATGCGGATCGTGTCATTGTATAAGAAGGCGTTAATTTCCTTCTTATATTAAAAGACTGTTCTTAATCTTATCGTCCTGGTTGTTATTGCCCTTATGGACTGTTTACTGTCCGTAAAGATGTTCACACTCGGCATCCTCGCGTAAGCACCACACCACTTTGCGCATTCCGTGATCTCCCGAATCTCCGTATTATGGTGAGGCAGTCTAAAACAGATCTCAGTCCGTAATTATTGTCCGATTTGGCCGAAATTTTGCACGAAATTTTTGTTCTGTTACGGCTTCCAACAATCGTGTAAATGGTCTATAATCTGATACAGCTCCCGAATTGATATCTTGAGCCTCTGGAAACCGCAAACTAATTCACTAAGTATTATTACTTAGAGAGGAAGAGAGATAGACCCATTGATAAGTATACCGATCGACTCAGAATCACTTTCTGATTCGATTTATCTATGTCCGTCTGTCTGTCTGCCTGTCCGTCTGTCCGTGCTAAATTGTGTATTGTACAAACTTCAGGTCGCAATTTTCATCCCATCGTCTTCAAATTTGGTATGGACGTATTTTTCGGCCTAGAGACGAAGCCTATTGACGATGGAAAAAATCGGTCCAGATTTGGATATAGCTCTCATACTGCAATCAAATGGTCATTTGTTACCCGGTTTTCTGGAAATTTGGCAGGAAGGATTTCTTTTTGACTCCCGATATTACAAGTGGATTTTATAGAAATCGGTTCAGATTAGGATATAGCTCCCATATATATGTTCGTCCGATTTGCAGTAATAATGCAATGAAATGGTCATTCTCTCGAAATTTGGCAGGCTAATGACTCTCGACGTTACTGATGGCTAATGACTCTCGACGTTACTGGTGAATTTCATGGGAATCGCTTCAGTATTTGTTATAGCTCCCATATATATGTTCGTCAGATTTTGGGTAATTTGCAACAATGTTGTCATTTGTCAACCGTAGTTATTACAGTTTGAACATATTTTTGCTCGCCGACGTCCATCAAAAATAGTTCAGGATTGGATATAGCTCCCACATTGTACTTATAGGGTGGGTGTAGGGTATTATACAGTCGGCAGCGCCCGACTTTTGCCCTTCCTTGCTGGTTTTATATTAGAAATTTTTTCTAAAGGCGCATTATGGTTACAATTCACAAACCGTTGCCTGTTATTAGTTTATGAGTTATACAAAATGAAAATGAAAAATAAACAACAGAGATGAGGAATATATTTGGTGAAAGCAAAAAGAGAATATGATACGAAAAACGAAAACACATTCGAAAGCCTTCAGAAAGAGGTCCCAAAAAAGTATCATAGGTTGTGGAAGACGAAGTGTTAGAGGTGTAAACGAAGGAGAAGTGACATTAACAGCAACGATGAATGAAGGTGACGAAGTTGATGGTTATGGTTACGGTAATGGAGATGAGGAGAACGATGTGTATGTGAATGACGTTGAGAATGGTTTCGTTGTTGCTGTTGTTTGTATTGCTATGGTTGGTAATGGTTCAAGGCATAAACAAGGATACCCAAACCAAAAACAACTACCACATTAGGCACATTTGCAGAGTAATACAAAAAACATACACAGACCAGAGTTTTGTGAGAAAAAAAAGGATACCCATTGTGAGCATTCACCACAAAAATCGACCGTATAGCAAACAACCCAATGAGCAGCTACTCACAACAAAAGGCAACTAAATAAACAATAAGAACACGTCACGTATTGTCAATAAAAATAATAACATCACACTATAAATTTTTCCTTAAACAACAAAAGCAGCAACAACAAACGGAGCAACAGCAGCAGCAGCAACGGTAATGTAACATAAATACCCAAGGCAACCGAAGAAAAAAAAAAACGAGAGAGAGGAAACAATCATAGATCCCAAGGAAGGACATGCCTCAAGTTATATCCACAAGGGCAACAGTAGTAAAGAGCATGGTTAATATTCGAAACAATATTCTGGCATTAAAGAACAACTGATGTTTATTTTCTCTTCTTCTCACCCATTTACTGCCAAAGAGGAGTATGACGCCTTTTTTTCTTTGGGGGGAAATGTCTTTTGGGAAGTCTGTGCTGAGTCCTTGTAAGAGAGCAAACCTCCTTTAAGTTTAAGTAAAAATATTTACTTGGTAATCTATTGATATTGAAAGAATTAAAATCACAAAAATCTTTAAAAGGGTTAGAAGAATAAATTTATTAAAAGTTATTTGGAATACAATGAAAATAAAATATTCCGGGTATAAAAAGCAAAATCTTCAAGTATTTTAACCATATTATCTCGATGAGCACTAACTATACTTATACGAATTTGCCCATGAACATTCTATTGAATCTGTCCGATTCATGTTTGAGCTCAGTTTTAGGGGGTCTCCTGTTAATAGCCGAGTTCGAACGGCGTGCTGCGGTGCGACATCTCTTTAGGAAGAAGTTTTTACGTGTCATAGTACCTCACAAATGTCACCAGCATTAGGTGGTCATCACCACCGCTGCATATTTTTATACCCTTCACCATAGGATGGGTGTATACTAATTTCATCATTCTGTTTGTAACACCTCGACATATGCTTCTGAGACACCATAAAGTATGTATATTCTTGATCGACATGTCATTTTAAGTCGATCTAGCCATCTCCGTCCCTCTGTCTGTCTGTCGAAAGCACTCAAACTTTCGAAGGAGTAAATCTAGTCGCTTGAAATTTGGCACAAATACTTTTTATTAGCGTAGGTCGGTTGGGATTGTAAATGGGCCAAATCGGTACATGTTTTGATATAGCTGCCATATAAACCGATCTTGGGTCTTGACTTCTTGAGCCTCTAGAGTGCGCAATTATTATCCGATTTGGCTAAAATTTTGCACGTAGTGTTCTGGTATCACTTCCAATAATTGTGCCAAGTGTGGATGAAAATGGTTTATATCCCAATATAGCTGCCATATAAACCGACCTTGGATCTTGACTTCTTGAGCCGCTGGGGGGCGCAATTCTCATCGGATTGTGTTGGTATCACTTCCTACAACTGTGCTAAATCAGTTCATAATCTGGTATAGCTGTCATATAAACCGATCTGGGATCTAGACTTCTTGAGCCAATAGAGCGCGCAATTCTCATCCGATTTGGCTTGCATGAGGTGTTTTGTTATGACTTCCAATAACTGTGCTAAGTGTGGCGTAAATCGGTGTAGACCCTTATATTCTGCCATATAAACCAATATGGGATCTTGACTTCTTGAGCCTCCAGAGGGCGTAATTATTATCGGATTAAGCTGAAATTTTGTACAACGGCTTCTCCCATGACCTCCAACATAATATTGTCCGAATCGGTGTATAGCCCGATACAGCTCCCATATAAACCGATTACTCTATTTTAATTCTTGAGCCCCTTAAGGGCATAATACTTACAATGACTTCTACTATGGTCTGCAACATTCAAATCAGTTTTGGTCCGAACTTGATATAGCTCCAATATTATAGCAATTCTTATCTGTCATCCTTTGTTTGCCTAAAAAGAGATATCGGGAAAAGAACTCGACAAATACGATCTATGGCGGAGGGTATAAAAGATTCGGCCTGGCCGAACTTAGCGCGCTTTTACAAACAAAGACAAATTATTTAATTTTTATATCCACCACCATAGGATTGGGTCATTTCATTGGTAACACCTCGAAATATTCATCGTCTGAGTCGATCTAGCCATGTCCCTCCGTCCGTCTGTCAAAATCACGATAGCGGTCGAACGCGTAAAGCTAGCCGCTTAGAATTTTGCACATTGATGTAGGTCATTGGAGCACATTGATGAAGGTCATTGGAGATTGCAAATGGGCCATATCGGTTCAGATTTGGATATAGCTCCCATATAAACCGATCTCCCGATTTGACATCTTGAGCCCCTGGAAGCCATAATTTTTGTCCGATTTGGCTGAAATTTTGCATACGATGTTCTGTTATGACCGTTAACAAGAGTGCCAAGTGCGGTCTATAACCTGTTATTGCTCCCATATGAACCGATCTGCCGATTTGATTTGTATATATTGGTGTATATATAGATCTACAACTCTGAACCGATATGGTCCCATTTGCAATCCCCAATGACCTACAGCAATAAGAAGTTCGACCGCTATCGTGATTTAGAGAGATAGACGGACGGACAAAGTGGCTAGATTAGTATACCCTCCATCCTATGGTGGTGGGTATGAAAGTTTTCAAAACCTAAAAGTTAAGACCATCCTTGCTGTATGACCTCAGTAAATGAAATTCGTTTGCTTCGGCTCAACAACTACTCTCAGTGTATTAGAACAACAACATTTATCCATTGGATATATTTAAGAGATTTGTTATCATTGAAATCCTTATGAATATTATTTTACATATCCCTTGGGAATTCCAAGAAATTTCTTCCGTTTTTGATATCAAAAACAAAGAAGAATATGTGGAATACTTAAAATTATTAATATTGTTTGAAATGTGCTTTCTTTCTCATGATATCTAACACTTCGCTCATTTTCATGTTTACAATATTTTTCCCCAAGAAACACAAGAATAACAAATCCAGTTGTAAAAGTATTTATTGTTATGCTTGGGGCATATTTAAATACAACACCGACATATAACTGCATAGCTCTCTGGCGGAAGCTCATCAAATGTTAATATCCGAAATGAGGTTCTGCCTCATGCTCTTTGGCTACGCGGTAAAGGGACTCATTTGAATGAGCATTACTGACGTTCAATTTTAATCAGGGACATCAATGATGATACCTTTTGTTATTATTGAAATTTCAATGAATGCGAATACATTTCATTTCACCTTTTTTGCACACTTTGTGTGGAGAGGTTGAGGTGGAGGTAGAGGCCAGAGCTTTTCAGCATTCGCTGTTGATTCTGAGAAAAAAAAAAAAAAAAAAAAAAAACAACACAGCCGCACTCACCAACTCAAGTTCTCGAGAAGAGTTCAGCTGTTATCAACGATGCGCCCAAGCGAAATATTGAAAGATGCTTTTTTTAATGAATTTGTGTGAAAGTCCTTGTTGTGTTGTTGTTTGTGCTACTCAAAGTAAATATTTTTGAATTCGAGTGGCAAGGGGCTGTTTTTTGCTTTGTTTTGGCTTGGCAAATTTATTATTGTTTAATTTACATTTTGTTTTGTTTTGGTTCGATTGAATCCCCTCTCCCACCTCGTTGCCGGCAGTGTGTGCAGCATTGCTCATCAATAAGTATCGTAAAGATAAACAACATCACAGTAATGGTTGGGTATTGTTGGTGATGTTGTTGCCCCCACCTAGACTTGCAATCTGAAGGGTTGAGATTCATGCGGTATGGCCAGAATGGATTAGTTTTTCTCATTTTGGAATTGGGTCTTTTTTCTTCATGTTGCCAACATTAGAATACAGATGTTGAGTTGAAATAAAAACAAAGCCATACAAAGAAGGCGAGTGAGCTCTCGCTCGCTTATATAAAAACATAAAGAATACAAATTACCACTTTTATTGTTACTTTGATGATGTTTTTGTTTAGTATTATGTGAGCTCTTTTTATATCCTTCCTTTGTTTTAGGTACTTTTTTTCATCCTGGCTATAACTCAGATTCCGGCTGTTGCTGTTATTATTTTTTAATAAACTTTAAATGGGTTATTGGTCCATTTGTAGCTAAATAAACATCAAGTCTGAGCTAAATAAAAGCAAAGAGAATAAAAATGAAATGTTCCTCATAGCACTTCACAATACCGTTTTAGCCTTCATCAATTCATATGATGGTAGGGTGGTATACTAATCTTAACATTTCATTTGCAACACCTGGAAATGTTAATACGAACATCAATAAAGCATAACGTGAAACGTTTGAAGCTTTTGGGTGCGTTTTGGAAATGTTCTGTTGAAATTAGGATGGTATCTCGAAGCATCGTAGAACGACGAAAGTCCTATGGGTAGATCGAGAAGCGAGGCTACTATTGAAAGGAAGTATGAAGGAGGTCAGTGGAGCTGTCGGTTTCATAACGGGTGTCGGCAATGACTTTACTCGATTTATATGGAGTTTTCTCAGAGATCACACTATAAGAGTTGTTGTAGATGGGTTCTCATCTGACGAATATAAATTGACCGCAGGAGTACTTCTCTTTTTATAATTTTATAATAGAGTCAAAATATCCATTTCTGACCCTATAAAGTATATATATTCTTGATCAGCGTAAAAATCTAAGGCAATCAAGCCATATCCGTCTGTCCGTCTGTTGAAATCACGCTACAGTCTTTAAAAAAGAGTTATTGAGCTGAAACTTTGCCCAGACTCTTTTTTGTCCAGAAGCAGGTTAAGTTCAAAGATGTGCTATATCGGACTATATCTTCATATAGCCCCCATATAGACCAATCCGCTGATTTGGGCCCATAAGAACCACATTTATTATCCGATTTTGCTGAAATTTGGGACAGCGTATTATCCGATTTTGCTGAAATTTGGGACAGTGAGTTGTGTTAGGCCCTTCGACATCCATCTTCAATTTGGCTCAGATCGGTCCAGATTTGGATATAGCTGCCAACCGATCCGCCGATTTAGGGTCTTAGGCCCATAAAAGTAGCATATATAATCCAATTGTGCTGAAATTTGGGACAGTGAGTTGTGTTAGGCCCTTCGACATTCTTCTTCAATTTGGATCAGATCGGGCCAAATTTTGATATAGCTGTCATATAGACCGATCTCTCGATTTAAGGGTTTTGGCCATTAAAGGCACATTTATTGTCCGATTTCGCCGAAATTCTGGACAGGGAGTTGTGTTAGGCTCTTCGACATTTTTTTGAAACTTGGCGCAAATCGGTTCACATTTGGATATAGCTCCCATATACACCGATAGCTCGATTTAAATTCTTGTTCCCATAATAGGCGGTTTATTTTTAGATATTGCTACTAAAAAGGCCAATATTTTGTTATACACAATTGAACAATGACTTGTACTTATAGGTATTTGGTCCAAGTCGGAACATATTTCGATATAGCTGCTATGGGGCACAAGGTATGCATTTTTCACCTGATTTTGACGAAAGGTGGTTTACATATATACCCGAGGTGGTGGGTATCAAAAGTTCGGCCCAGCCGAACTTAACGCCTTATTACTTGTTCCTATTTTCATTGACGATCCACGGGGATTGACATTGAATCCCATCTACTCGTTCGCGGATGACAGCAATCTCTGTCATTCATTTTCATTCGACCATAGGCCGAGTCTTGGAGAGATTGGAGACAGGAGGCGGATTATGGAAGTAACGCTCCGCCACGATTTGCTGCCCATTTCTGAGTGGGGTGGAATGAACAGAGTAGATTTATGCACGCAAGACGCAGTGCTGTTTGTTGTCCCACAAAGGATTCACTGACTTTTGATGATCTGGGCATAAAGATTCAATGTGATGTTCGTTAGTCAAAACATGTATTCGAAGGAAGCATTCAAGTGCTTGGGCTTTCTTAAGACGTATAAGAAATATTTCACTACCTATGATCTTCTTAATATTTACACTACGTACATCAGGCCGCAGGTGATATATAACCCAAATTCTTCCATGGAGCTGCTTGACCATGTCCAGAGGCGGGCGTTGGTGTTAATAGAGTTAACAACACTATTGTTTCCCTTGAACATCGTCGAAATGTGGGTTGTGTGGCGCTGTTCTATCGCTTCTTCCACGGTGTGCTATTCGTAAAGCAGTATTCTGAGCCCTGACTTGATGTTGTTTGTCAGAAATACACGATTTTCCAGAAGCGCGCACCGGTTTGTAATCGATTGGCCAGCTGATCGGACCATGTACTACCGAGAGAATGCTTTTTTCGCAAGGACGGTTTGTATGAGGAATCGTCGTCCGGCAGATGTCTTTCCCGCTACTTACGACATCTGGAAATTCAAAGCAAATGTCAATAACCCTACTCTCTCTTTCCCCCTCCGATCCATGACTATCCTCTTCAACGCATTGCACCGCATATATAGGAGACATCCCCTGCGTGTTGGTTAATTGAAAAAAACTTGAGAGTCGTGGCAGCGAAGACATTTTAGGATTTTGTAAATAGCACTGAATTTCTGACTTAAATTTTCTTTTTCGAGGTTACTTTTTATACTTTCCACCATAGGATGGGGGGTATACTAATTTCGTCATTCTGTTTGTAACTACTCGAAATATTCGTCTGAGACCCCATAAAGTATATATATTCTTGTTCGTCGTGAGATTTTATGTCGATCTAGCCATGTCCGTCCGTCCGTCGGTCCGTCCGTCTGTCGAAAGTACACTAACTTCCGAAGGAGTAAAGCTAGCCGCTTAAAATTTTGCACAAATACTTCTTATTAGTGTAGGTCGGTTAGTATTGTAAATGGGCCATATCGGTCCATGTTTTGGACTGACGTATTTTGTTGTGATATCCAACAACTGTGCCAAGTATGGTTCAAATTGGTTCATAACCTGATATAGCTGCCATATAAACCGATCTTGGGTCTTGACTTCTTGAGCCTCTAGAGTGCGCAATTCTTATCCGATTGGAATGAAATTTCGCACGAAGTGTTTTGTTATGATATCCAACAACTGTGTTAAAGAAGGTTCAAATCGGGCAATAACCTGATGTAGCTGTTATATAAACCGATCTTGGGTCTTGACTTCTTGAGCCTCTAGAGGGTACAATTCTTATCCGATTTGAATGAATTTTGGCACGACGTGTTTTGTTATGATATCCAACAACTGTGCCAAGTATGGTTCAAATCGGTTAATAATCTGATATAGCTGTCATATAAACCGATCTGGGATCTTGACTACTTGAGCCTCTAGAAGTCGCAATTATTATCCGATTTGCCTGAAATTTTGTACAACGGATTCTCTCATGACCATCAACATACGTGTTTATTATGGTCTGAATCGGTCTATAGCCCAATACAGCTCCCATATAAATCCATCTCTCTATTTTACTTCTTCAGCCCCCAAAGGGCGCAATTCTTATTCGAATTGGCTGACATTTTACACAGGTCTCCAACATATAATTTAATTGTGGTCCAAACCGGACCATATCTTGATATCGCTATAATACCAGAGGAAATCTTTTCTTATATCCTGTTTTGCCTAAGAAGAGATGCCGGGAAAAGAACTCGACAAATGCGATCCATGGTGGAGGGTATATAAGATTCGGCCCGGCCGGACTTAGCACGCTTTTACTTGTTAGTATTTAGATCGCACAACAAGCCGATTATTGGATTTTGTATACGAGGTCTAATCAAAAAACAGGACAAAGCGTGCAAAGTTCGGCCCGGCCGAATCTTGGGAGCCCACCACCATGGTCTCTGCTAAAAGTTTACACAAGGGCTTTCGACCTTCTTTAATTTGGCCTAGATCGGTCCAGATTTATATATAGCTGCCATATAGACCCATCCCTCAAATTTTTGAGACCAGTTTTGGGTCCACAAAAGGTACATTTATTGTCCGATGTCGCCGAAATTTGGGACAGTTAGTTGTGTTAGGCCCTTTGAAATCCTTCTTGAATTTGGCCCAGATCGGTCCAGACTTGAATATAGCTGTCATATAGATCGAACTCTCGATTGAAGATTTTGGGCCCAAAAAGACGAATTTTTTGTCAGATTTCGCTGAAATTTGTCACAGTGACTTATGTTAGGCTTCTAGACATCCGTGTCGCATATGGTTCAGATCGATACATCACAAAAGGTACATTTATTGTCCGATGTCGCCGAAATTTGGGACAGTTAGTTGTGTTAGGCCCTTTGAAATCCTTCTTGAATTTGGCCCAGATCGGTCCAGACTTGAATATAGCTGTCATATAGATCGAACTCTCGATTGAAGATTTTGGGCCCAAAAAGACGAATTTTTTGTCAGATTTCGCTGAAATTTGTCACAGTGACTTATGTTAGGCTTCTAGACATCCGTGTCGCATATGGTTCAGATCGATATATGTTTGGATATAGCTAACAAAAAGGCCAATATTTTGTTCTACAAAATTGAGCAATTACTTGTACTTATTAGACCAATCAATGTGCTTACCCACATTGGTCAAAATCGATCATATTGGGACATAAAGTATGCATTTTTAAACGGATTTTGACAAAATGTGGTGAGTATCCCAAGTTCGGCCCGGCCGAACTTAATGCCTTTTTACTTGTTCTTGTTTCAGATTAATAATTTTCTAATTCAAATTTTTTTCTATTTCTTTCTCGTTTTAGGTAAGTGCTTGTTTTGTGATGTACGAAATTTGGTGTTAAGGTAATTAAACCGTATATAAATTTTGTTACTCCGTTTGCAAAATCAAAATATTCATCTCAAATTTTATATATTATGCATTCCAATAGTCTAGATCGTAATGATAATGTTTTTTGAATGAACTAATTTGTCTGTCCTTCTGCTCATTGCAATCACGCCACAGTCTTCATAAGTAAAGGTGCAGATTATTTTTATACCCTCTACCATAAGATGGGGGGAAATATAGGTCTGCGATGACATAAAGTATATATTCTGGATCGCCATGGCATTTAAAGTCGATCTAACCATGTCCGCCGGCTGTCTCTCGATTGTGCGAAGGAGTAAAGCTAGGAAATTGAAATTTAATACAAATACTTTCTATTATTGTATGTAGAGCGTGCAACAAGCCGATTATTGGCTTAGGTGTATGTCCATAGTCGCATAGGGGCGAATTAATATCTGCATCCTCTTTTCAACATAACCTAACCTTATATTATTGTAGGACGGTATGGTTTGTAAATGGGCCATATTGGTCCACGTTTTGATATAGCTCCCTTGCTATTACTTTTTCTAAGATATTCAATTAGGGTCCGAATCGGTCCTAACTGCGATATAGCTCCCTTTTTAACCGATTTCCTGGTTATACTTGTTGACCCGCTAGATGGCGCGATTCTTATACGAATTGGCTGAAATTTTGCACAATAAACTCTTCTATGTAACCATATATATGTGCCAGTCGAAAACCTGATATAGCCTCCATATAAACCGATCTCCCAATTTTGAACCTCTAGACCGGTCTTGAACCTCTAGACAGCGCAATTCTTATCTTATTTGGGTGAAATTTTGTATAATGACGAGTTCTATGATACTCAACAGATATGCCAAGTATTGTCCGAATCGGTTCAAAGCCTGATATAGATATTCAAACCGATCTCCCTTTTTGACTTATTGAGCCTTTAAAAGCGCAATTCTAATCCTATAGGATATACACTGTACTGCCTGTTGTTTTAGTATAAGGATCTTTGCTTATCCTAGTCTTCCCTTATATTGAGAGAGAGTGTGATTGTTTCATCGTCGACGGCCTGCTCGTAAGGTGGTATTGATTGTCCTGCTACTGCACCGCCTGATGGCTCAAAAGACGGCCTTGGTCCCGTAGTACGCCATACCCTTAGTCTTAGCCATACTTGTCACGGAAACGTGACCAATGCCCACCACAAGGAGAGTTTCTTTCTCCTTTTCCTCTCTGTGTAAGACTACTTCTCCACGGCCAAATTTTGGTTTGGCTTGTTTAAGACTTCCATCATGCATTCCGTCGCGAATTCGCCAACCACATTCTTGATGAAGAACGTCGCCTTTGTGAGCGGGGGGATGTCGATCTTTCTTACAAGGTCGAGTTTTGCGTCCTCCCAGGGAATGTGGATACTTCCAACGAGCTTTTTGACGGTATTAATATATTCCGCTGACGCAAAGTGCAGCGTTAAGATGTCCCCTCTATACTCGCAGCTCATATTCCGTATGTATGGACCCCTTTCAGAGTTCAACACATAACCGAAAACCGCTTCGTTTAGCAGATGCTTCACTGGGGACCGATGGTATGGTGGCATCCTACCGGATGCACTGCCGATATCGATGACTGCATAAGTCCTCCCATCTCTGTTGTGCTTCTTTGCCACTCTGGCGTAAGAGGGCGGTTCCTTACCTTTTCTTTAGCGACCATCATTCTGTTTCGTGATGGCTGTGATTTCCTTTTGAAGTCACAGTCCTCCATGAAGACTTAGAGGCCGTGCGCACTTCCTTTTTCCTGCTCCGACTTTGTCTCCCTCCTCAGGACATTGTTTGGAGTCTCCATTGCGGGAGGGCTGGCTTGGTCTTCCCAGAGTACTTGAAAACGGGGAGGTATTTTTCTTCTTCAGGGTTTTTAGCTGTGTTATGCTATTCGGGGGATCTGATTTTCTTTTCGGCTTTTTTTTTATCAACTAACACGGGGGGGATGTCCCCTATGAATGCAGTGCATTGCGTTGGCGAAAGGAAATTAGAATTTGGAGGGGGGAAAAGGGTATAGTGTTTATTGACATTTGTCTTAAATCTCCGGGTGTCATAGTGGGTGGGGAAAACATTAGCCGGAAATCGATTCCACATACGAACGGCTCGGGCGAAATAAGAATTCTCTCTATAATGCATTGTGCGGTCCGCTGCCCAATCAATTACAAAGGGGTGGGAGTGCCTGGTATGTCTAGTGACACTGACAAACATCACAACATCAGGAATAAAAATACAAATATCAGACGAACACACACCATGAAAGTACCGATAGAACAGCGCCAAACAACCCACATTGCGACGATGTTCAAGGGGACCAATAGAGTTGAATACCCTGCTGGCCCCAATCAACGCCATCGCTCTCCTCTGTACACGGTCCAGTAGCTCCAGGGATGATTTTGAAGCTCCAGCCCATACATGTGAGTTGTTCCCCTTTTTCGGCCTTATGAAGATGGTGTAGATGTTAAGAAGAGCAGACGGAGTAAAGTAATTCTTACACCGTTAAAGGAAGCTTGAATGCTTCTTTCGACACTTCAAATACATGTTTAGCCCAACGGACAACACTTTGTATTTTCATGCCCAGAACATCAAGAGCTTCTGATTGCTTGTGTAGAAGTGCTTGGAATGTCAGTTCGATTGCGTTACCGGTGCATATTCCTCTGTCTACTTCGTCGTGACCTAGATCGCTTTATAGGTCCCCTTGCTGGAGCAAAGTCCTCGCTAACTATTGGCGTCATCCTGTTGTGCTTATCTCCCGATTTCATTGACACTGCCGCTGTCTGAATCGAAATCGCTGGGGTTTATCCGTCTCCCTCATTCGGCATTCTGACGACTGGTTGTGCGCTTGAAGCATTACTTTCGACTACAGGTGCCAAGGAACCCACACCTAAAGGAGGGGCGGATGAAGGATGCCTTCTAGTTTCTACCGTTGAACCATCCAGATCTCTTTAAAAATCGCGAATGTTCACATCGGCTAAATCAGACAGGTTCTCAAAGAAATTAGAACCTAAAGTGGAATTCCTTCTGACTGCCAGTGCGGGACACACACCCAGAAGGTGTTCTATAGTCTCTTCTTCTTCGATGTCCTTACAGCTTCTGCAAAAGTCGTTGCTGGCAACCTTCAGTCTGTCAGCATGTTTTTCGTTTAAACAGTGACCTGTCATGACGGACACAATTACTGAGACGTCTGTTTCAGCCAATGACAACAAAGCAGATTAGGCCACATAGTTTTGGAATCCTCCCAGCCCCTTCTTTGTGACCATTTATCAGTCGTTGTGCTTCGGGCCTGGTCCTGAAAACTTAGCTTACATGTCGCTAGAGGCATACCCACAGATTCCAGTATCCCTGGAAGGTGTAGGGTAGCTCCTACACAGATAAAAATAATAATTTTTTTTTTTGGCCGACCGGGGACTCCAACCTTTATTTGCAAGTCATGAATGGCATGGGAGTTTTGTGCTCTACATGGATTAAAGAATTTGTTGAAGGTCAACAAAATTTCAATAATTTTGCCAAGTCTCAAGTAGAGACTTACTTACGTACTTCAACAAAAAATATCTTCGATTCAATGCTAAAATTCGTTGAGAATTTAAAGTTTCACTTACAAATTTGGTAGTTGATTTTTTCTAAGAGATATTTTTTTCTGTGCAGCCTCGCAAGCTCGTCCGCTTTACAATTCCCTGGGATATCTCTGTGGCCCAGCACCCGAAGCAGGGGCATTTTGACAGTTCAGCCATCTCGTTGCGAGCTCTGCGACAGTCGAAGGCGGTTTTTGTGTTCAGAAATACGTTCTTCAGGGAGTTAATGGCTGTCTGGCTGTCTAAGAAGATATTTATGGTAGCCAGCATTAGTAAGGCGAAAAGCATCCTGAAAATTTTTCTGATATTCACACCGGGCGTTCAGTGTCGAAGGCGGACATGTTAACCTCTGCGCCACGGTGACCTCCGAGTGTGTGTTATAAAATAGCCCCCAATATTGTGCATATCTGATAAAGTTACCATAGTTACCTTACTGCCAATTGAGCGTTTTAAGTCCATAGAAGACTTACTGTTTATACCATTTCGCTGAAATCTTTTACGTTCTTTGAAAAGAGTATTATTTTATTAAATTAATTTCCTGTTAGCACATATACGAGGATTCGTACAATTCCAATTATTTTTAAGGACTATATTTCTTTGTGCGCTCCAATAGCAAAGTATAGCTAACGTCAGTGCCATCTGTTGCTTATTTCTATGGAACTAGTTAGCGAAGGGATCCAATATCTATGTCAACATTATTTTTAAATGCACTCAAGCATTTCGCCCTTTCCCATTAATAATAATAATGATAATGGCCATATATAAGAGTATGTGAATATGTTGTAGCTTTCATCTTTAAATTGAAATATAAAAATGTTTGCGATGCAATTAAATTTAAGTCTGGCGTAAATAACACACACACACACACACCGACAATGAATTGTTTACGATGAGAAAATGTTTTGTTGATGCCTCCTTTGATGAATAATATTGACAAAACAGTCTGCAATAACATTGCAAAACAGCCAGCCTTCGCCATACCCCCCTGATTCACATGATTTGAGGATGTTGTGGCAACAAATAAAAGGCCTACAATAACAAAATGACAATGCGTTTCATTGAATAGAAAGAAAGCAAGCACATCACATTTGTCGCATGTGCGGTAAGCGTAAAGAGTTGATGTGAACGGATATCTGGGATGTTGTTAGATAGATGAATGGTAATGTGAATGAACTACCTTTGATAAATTGAAGGTTGTTGAAAACGAATACTCATTGGTAAACAAGTGCCTGAATACATGCTCATATAATGGCAGAAGGCTATACGTATATGGATATCAATTCTAATATGGCAATAGTGGGATGCAAATTAAAAACGATTTGTATTCTATAATAAAGACATTATATCAAGGGCCTTCAACACATATATCATATAAAACATCTACAGCAGATAGACGCCCACACAATCAAAAATGTGTTGAATGTTTGAGACACCAAATTGGGCTATTGCATATTCAGCTAAGGCAATGATATGAATGAAATGGTGTTCTATTATAGATAGAATGTTGAAGTATTAAAATGCGTATGGCCCGAATAGATATAATTTGCGCTCCTAGGCTTTTTATCCACATTAATATGGGGCAACTAGTTACCAATAATCAAAAAGGCTATTTATGGCAATATGATTGTTGCTATGGTAATGCAAATGCAACTGCGTATTAAATATTGATCTTTTTGGGGACTATACAATGTAGGAGACATAAGAGAGCCAAAATCCGTATGTTAGGTTAGGTTGAAAAGAGGGTGCGGTTATTTATTCTCCCCATGCCAATACCTAAGCCAATAATCGGCTTATAGTGCGCTCTAAATTTTAAAAAGTAACCCAAAAAGGGTGATTTAAGTTAAAAATTCCGTGCTATTTACAAAATCCCTAGTTGTTTTTCATATCACGTTCCTAAGTTGGTTCATTTCTGGTATTGTGTTTCCACCCAATCTATTGTTGGCGAACTTAAGACCTCAAAGTGAACCAAATGTTGGGTGTATTGCACCATAAATCTTTATAATGATTTGTTGCCAAACACCCTATTTGTGGTCTAAAAACCAAAAAAAAAAAAAAGCAACACCAGATAGAAAAGGCTAAAGTCGGGCGGAGCCAACTATATATTACTCTATACCTATCCTACAATTATAAGTCGGGATAAATATATATATATATATATATATGTATATGAGAGCTATATCTAAATCGAACTGGTCGTTTGAAAATTAATGTTACTACAGCCACATAATACAAATCTGGCGATAAATATATATGGGAGCTGTATCTAAATCTGAACCGATTTTGATGAAATATGTTAAGATGTGTAACAAAACAATCGGTGCCAATTTTTGTGCAGATCGGTTGAAAATTATGTTTATTACGGCCTTATAAGTGTAAATTGGCGAAAAATATATAGGGTGATTTTTTTGAGGTTAGGATTTTCATGCATTAGTATTTGACAGATCACGTGGGATTTCAGACATGGTGTCAAAGAGAAAGATGCTCAGTATGCTTTGACATTTCATCATGAATAGACTTACTAACGAGCAACGCTTGCAAATCATTGAATTTTATTACCAAAATCAGTGTTCGGTTCGAAATGTGTTCAAATTTTGACAAATTTTGTTCAGCGATGAGGCTCATTTCTGGTTGAATGGCTACGTAAATAAGCAAAATTGCCGCATTTGGAGTGAAGAGCAACCAGAAGCCGTTCAAGAACTGCCCATGCATCCCGAAAAATGCACTGTTTTGTGTGGTTTGTTCGCTGGTGGAATCATTGGACCGTATTTTTTCAAAGATGCTGTTGGACGCAACGTTACGGTGAATGAACACATTTCGAACCGAACACTGATTTTGGTAATAAAATTCAATGATTTGCAAGCGTTGCTCGTTAGTAAGTCTATTCATGATGAAATGTCAAAGCATACTGAGCATCTTTCTCTTTGACACCTTGTCTGAAATCCCACGTGATCTGTCAAATACTAATGCATGAAAATCCTAACCTCAAAAAAATCACCCTTTACTTATTAGACCACTCAATATCCGTGTCGAATTTGGGTGCATAAGTTATCCAATTTTCAGCGGATTGTGACGAATGGGGGATTTCGGCCCGGCCGAACTTAATGCCTTTTTACTTGTTTTATCTTATTCCACGCTTTGATAAGAATAGTTTGTGGCAATTCATCCCACGCTGGTGTGAGAAGCAAAATAGCATCACGAATCGAATGTGCCTTGTCGTGTCATCCTCAGTGCGGCTGCGATGTACAAACAAGCCATCCCTTGAATCCGGATGACTATTGAATAGTAAGTGGACTTTAGAAGCGTCGTCCACCAGACCACAATACTATATAGCATTATAGGTCTGAAAACTGCAGTATATACCCAGTACATGATACGTGGTTTAAACCCCTTACTTTCATCAATAGCTCCCTTGCAGGTTATAGGGAAAGAGTTGCCTTTCTTGGCCTTTCGAAAATGTTGGATTTGAGGTTCAATTTCCTGTCCAGCAAAACACCCCGGTATTTTGCGCTTTCAGTAAATGGAACATTCTCTCTGCCCAAAGAGGCAAGCGTCACTGTGGGTAGCTTGTGTCTCCTGCTGAAAAGAATCTACACGGATATACGCCTAGATCACTTTCAGTAGCCCATTCGCTCTCGCAGATAGATCTTCCTGAAGTATATGTCTAAGAGTGCTGGGAAACTTTCCCCTAACCGCAATAGCCATACCATCCAGAGACAATAATATATTGTTAATGGCTATATTCCAAAGTAGAGGAGACAGTACGCATTCTTGAAGAGTTCCTCTGTTGACCCATTGTTTTAGTTCCATAGATACACCTCCACGGAGGTGCAGAATTCCACCCGCGAATTGTTCTGAATCTTTCTCAGCTCGCCCATATATATTTTCTTAGTTCAGCCTTGTAGAAGTCCCAACCGTGTGGTGTTCTTGTGGCTTTCGCCCTTTTGAAGAGTTTTCTGCAGTCCTTTCTTAGAACAACCAGCACTGGGGTCCACCATGGCGGTCGCTGTTTGCCCCGTGGCTTGGCACTAGGACTTGCTAACACAAGGGCGTCATTCAGGGCCTTCGTGATCCGCTTATCCATTATGTCTATCCCCTCCGAAGGTTTCACCTCCTTTTCTGGTCTAGAAGGGATAGACGTGCAGAATTTGTGCCGTAGTTTATCCCAAACCGCCTTTTTTCTGTTAAACCGAGGGCCCACTTCTGAAATATTTATACCAGGACTGAGACTAATAAACGGTGGCCAGAGAAGCTGTGGTCATTTAATACTTCCCAGTCACATATCCTTTCGCTTATATCTTCCGATACAAAGGTAATACCAAGTACCTCCTGCCTGTTCCGGGTAATAAAGGTCGGGTTATCACCTGTATTACAAATAACCATATTGCAACTTATAATGTATTCAATAAGCAGCGGATGACGGGAGGCATAATACAAGTCACTGTGTGGAATTCCAGGTAATAATTGAAGCTTTTTAGGCTAAAGACCCTTAATCGACTGATCGCTCTATAAGGCAATAACATCGGAATTAAAACCGAAGCATAGTTGTGTCGGATGCCAGGAAGCTTAAAATAACTCACTGTTTCAAGCTTCAGTGAAATCGGATGATCAATGCAGCTTTTATGGGCTCAAGACCCTTAATCGGCAGATCGCTCTATATGGCGGCTTTATCTAAATATAAACCGAACCATATTTGAGTCGGATATCGGGAGGTTTTAAAGAACCTGCTATTTCACATTTCAGCGAAATCGGATAATAATTGCGGTTTTTATGGGCTTAAGATCCTAAATCAGCAGATCGGTCTATATGACAGCTACTAAATATGGTCCGATCTAAATTATGTTTGAGTCGGATGTCAGGTGGCTTAAAACAACTCTAGGTTTCTAATTTCACCGAAATCGGAATGAATATCGGTCATTCCTAGGTCATGTTGTCAGAATGAACGAAGAAGCTCCAGCGAAGAAGTTTTTTGAAGGCGATCAAGTTGGTATTAGCAAAACAGTAAGACCAAAAGCCTGGTGGAAGGTTCAAGTGATGAAAGACTTCTCGAAACTTGGTTTCAGTGATTTTGGAAGAAGAGCAGAAGATCGAGGCGCTTAGAAAGCTATTCTTTAATACGGGTATTGAGACAAATGTTCTGACATTTCCAATTAAAGCAAAATAAAAGCGGAGGCTACCGTAGCACAGATGCTAGCATGTCCGCCTATGACGCTGAACGCCTGGGTTCGAATCCTGGCAGTAACATCAGAAAAATTTTCAGCGGTGGTTATCCCACCTAATGCTGGCGATATTGGTGAGGTACTTTGCCATGTTAAGACTTCTACCCTGGACTGGGCTATAAAAAGGAGGTCCCTTATCATTGAGCCCCAGTTCCTTAATGAAATGTTCATGGGCAAATTTGCATTTGCAAAGGGGTTTTCAACAGGAACGCTACAAACGCAGACCAATTGGGAAAGCAAACGACTCCATAATTTTTGCTACTCTTTTGACATATCTCTTCAGTAAGGTATGCCTTAACGAGTAGAAATTATTAAAATTTACTACCAACATTCGGAGTAGGCCACTGACAACGTTAGGAGCACTATGTTCAATTACGTTTACGTGTTATTTCTGGCTGAATGGTTTCGTCAATAAGCAAGATATTCGTTTTTGGTCAGACAGTAATCCACACTTACTCCAATAGGAATCATTGCATCGGTTTGGTGTGGTTTACGAGCTGGCGGCGTCATTGGGCCGTACTTCTTCCGTGATGATCAAGACCGGCAGTTTACTGTGAATGGGAATCGCTTATGTTCAATGATAACAGAATATTTTTGGCCCCAATTGGATGACATGGAACTGGAACTGTGTTTCCAACAGGACGGTGCCACAATCCTCACAGCGAATGTCACAATCAATTTATTGGAATCCAAGTTTGGAGAATGTTATATCTCACAAAATAGTCCAGTCGATTGGCCGCCTCGGTCGTATGATTTGACACAGTTAGACTATTTCCTGTGAGGCTACGTCAAGTCTATTGTCTATGCCAACAAGCTAGCGTTGATTGATGAACTTCGTACGAGTATCGAAATTGCAGTAGCATCGGCCGATTTATGCTTGAAACCTGTCGGTAATTGGGTTCAGCGTTTGAACTTCTGCAAGCATGCCAGTGGTGGCCATGCAAAAGAAATCGAGTTGCATGCATAATGGCATCGAACGTACCTTCATAGAAATATTGAATTTCATTGATTGTTTTATTGAAAAAAAAAAAAAAAAACTTTGTAGGGCTCTTCTATAAAAACCCGATAAATAACCAAAACTTGACCGATTCCTTCTAGTGTCCATACGTTTCATCTCTAGGCCAAAGAAAATGTCTGTGTCAAATTTGAAGATGGTCGAATAGAAATTGCGAATAGATCTTGCGATACTTTTGGTCGAATAGAAATTGCGAATAGATCTTGCGATACTTTGTGACCGTTAGCAGACAGACACACGGACATGGCTTAATCGAATCAGCAAGTGATTCCGAGTTGGTAAAGTTACTTATCAATTTGATCAATCTTTTTCCTTTTGGGGGTTGCAAAAAAATTCACAAAGTTAAAATACCCTGTACCGCAGTAGTAGGGTTTAAAATGAAGCCTTGAAAAAAAAGGAAATTAATTTTCCTGGCTCTTACAAAAATTCTTTGGCCTGGTTCATATAAATTCTTTTGATCGATTCAGTTTTAACTGAACATGCTACCATCTTCGAAGCTTCAGAAATGTTTTAGAGCTTCCATGTATTCGGAGTGAGAGCACCCTCCTTGTGATGTTGTATACATTGAAGTTCTATATATTTTTTTACATCAGCATCGTGTTCTTTGCAAGCCAACAAAATTTCTCAAATATTTTTTTTATATATCTGCACATAACAACACAAAGGAATGTAACGTCAATTAGGCAACAAGTATGTAACGCTGCTCTAATCCTCTCTCATCCATTCAGGGAGTCGAGCAAGATTTATGTATTTTGTGCTTCCCTCTCCCCGCCCCCGCTAAAAGCTTAAGGCACAAAAGACTTTAAGCTGCAGCAAAAGCGAAGCGACATCTCGTTAAACGACAAAATGGTATCCATGTCATCGTTATGCCATCCATGCCTTCAAACAAATAAAATGAGTGAATTATTTGTCGTTTCAAAGGAAAAGTTAACTTTTGATAACCACAAATACAGGCTTGGCTGGGAATGAATGAAAAGGCGAGGGAGGCATGAGGTCTCCAGGGAAAGATAGGGAGGTACATGGGTTAACCCGATTCCTTTGTCACTGCTGTCAGCGCATCATCATCGTTGTGAGCCTCATCGTCATCAACATTACCATGCTGATGAAAAGGATGCTTTTGCCGATTGTTGTTGTGTATGTTGTCATTACCATTCAGATGCCAGAATGAGGGCACAATCAGATGCGCAAGCAGAAAGAAATCACCTTCATTATGAGTTTTTTGTTGTCCCCTACCTACTTGGCATAAAGGAATTTTTATTGTTGATTTTAATGTTGAAAACCAGATGACTATGAAAAACAAAAACCACCGCAGGGCTCATAAAAAATAGTTGTTTTTTTTTCTGGGAAAACTTCTGTTGATGGGCATTTGTAAATTGTGGTACGGAATAAGATATATTAGCCTTTTGTCCAATTATTTTTAAATGAGCAAAATTTCACATTTATGTTGAGGTAATATTTTAAACTGATGCCCATTATAGGCTAAATACCAGTTAAAAATAAGGAAAAGCGAGCTATGTTCGGCCGGGCCGAATCTTATATACCCTCTCTTTATAGGCAATCAAAGTATAATGGCTAATAATTGCTATACTATTGGAGCTCTATCTTGTTATGGAATGGTTTGGGCCGCACTTGCTTAAGATGATGGAGAGTAGATTCAATGTGCAAAACTTCAGCCAAATCGGGTAAAAGCTGCGCCTTATAGGGTGCCTAGAAGTAAAATTGGGGTATCGCTTTATTTGCGGGCTATATCAGACTATGAACCGATTCAGAACATATTCGGCACATATGTTTAAGGTCATAGGAGAAGTTATTGTGCGTCAGCCAAATGGGATAAGAATTGCTCTCTTTAGAGGCTCAAGTAGTATAAACGAGAAATCGGTTTATGTGGGAGCTTTTCTGGTCTAATACCGATTGGGACCATATTTGGCACTTATAGAGATCGTAGAAAAAGTCATTCTGCAAAATTTCAGTCAATTTGGAAAAGATTTGCGTCCTAAAGGGACTCAAAAAGTGAAATCGGAAAATCGGTATATGTGGGAGCTATATTAGGTTATAGACCGATTTGAACCGTACTTGGCACAGTTGTTGGAAGTCATAACAGAACATTGAGCAAAAGATTGAGCAGGACCTCAAGAAGTCAAATCGGGAAATCGGTTTATATGGGAGCTAAATCAGGTTATAAACCGATTTGGACCGTACTTTGCACAATTGTTGGAAGTCATAACATAACACGGCCTGCGAGATTTATATTTGGAAGATGGGCCTATATGGCAGCTTTATCCTTTTTATACCCACCACCGAAGGATGGGGGTATATTCGTTCTGTCATTCCGTTTGCAACACATCGAAATTATTCTTAATCAGCCTAAAAATTTAAGACGATCAAGACTAGGGTCTTTAGCCCTTTAAAGGCTTCATTTATTATCCGATTTTGCTGAAATTTGGGACAGTAAGTTGTGGGAGGCCCTTCGGCATCCTTCGTTAATTTGGCCAGGATCGGTTTAAATTTGGTTAAAGCAACCATATAGACCGATCCTCCGATTTAGGGTCTTAGGCCCATAAAAGCCACATTTATTATCCGATTTTGCTGAAATTTGGGACAGTGAGTTAAGTTAGGCCTTCCAGGTCCAGATTTGGATATAGCTGCCATATAGACCGATCTCTCGATTTAATGTTTTGGACTCATAAAAGGCGCATTTATTGTCCGATATTGCCGAAATTTGGGACAGAGAGTTAAGTTAAGCCCCTTGACATACTTCTGCATTATGGCAGAAATCGGTCCAGATTTGGATATAGCTGTCATATAGACCGATCTCTCGGTTTTAGGTTTTGGGGCCTTTATTGTCCCATGTTGCCGAAATTTGGGACAGACAGTTAAGTTAAACTTCTTTACATATTTCTGCAATTTGGTCTGGATCGATCAAGATTTGCATATAGCTGCCATATAGACCGATATCTTGATTTAAAGTCTTGGCCCCAAAAAAGGCGCATTTATAATCCGGTTTAACTGAAATTTGACACATTGACTTATGTTAGGCTTTTCGATATCCATGTTTTTATACCCTCCACCATAAGATGGGGGGTATACTAATTTCGTCATTCTGTTTGTAACTACTCGAAATATTCGTCTGAGACCCAATAAAGTATATATATTCTTGATCGTCGTGACATTTTATGTTGATCTAGCCATGTCCGTCCGTCCGTCCGTCCGTCTGTCTGTCGAAAGCAGGCTAACTTCCGAAGGAGTAAAGCTAGCCGCTTGAAATTTTGCACAAATACTTCTTATTAGTGTAGGTCGGTTGGTATTGTAAATGGGCCATATCGGTCCATAACCTGATATAGCTGCCATATAAACCGATCTTGGGTCTTGACTTCTTGAGCCTCTAGAGGGCGCAATTCTTATCCGATTGGAATGAAATTTTGCATGACGTGTTTTGCTATGATATCCAACAACTGTGCCAAATCGGTCCATAACCTGATATGGACCGATCTTGGGTCTTGACTTCTTGAGCCTCTAGCGTGCGCAATTCTTATCCGATTGAAATGAAATTTTGCACAACGTGTTTTGTTATGATATCCAACAACTGTGCCAAGTATGGTTCAAATCGGTCCATAACCTTATATAGCTGTCATATAAACCGATCTTGGGTCTTGACTTCTTGAGCCCCTAGAGTGCGCAATTCTTATCCGATTTGAATGAATTTTGGCCCGACGTGTTTTGTTATGATATCCAACAACTGTGCCAAGTATGGTTTAAATCGGTTCATAACCTGATATAGCTGTCATATAAACCGATCTGGGATCTTGACCTATAGAGGTCGCAATTATTATACGATTTGCCTGAAATTGTACGACGGATTCTCTCATGACCGTCAACATACGTGTTTATTATGGTCTGAATCGGTCTATAGCCCGATACAGCTCCCATATAAATCGATCTCTCTATTTTACCTCTTGAGCCCCCAAAGGGCGCAATTCTTATTCGAATTGACTGACATTTTACACAGGTCTCCAACATATAATTTAATTGTGGTCCAAACCGGAGCATATCTTGATATCGCTCTAATAGCAAAGCAAACCTTTCCTTTTTTGCCTAAGAAGAGATGCCGTGAAAAGAACTCGACAAATGCGATCCATGGTGGAGGGTATATAAGATTCGGCCCGGCCGAACTTAGCACGCTTTTACTTGTATATGGTTCAGTTCGGTTTATTTTTAAATATAGCTACTAAAAAGACCAACTTTTTGTTAGATACAATTGAACAATGACTTGTGCTCATTAGCATTTGGTCCAAATCGGATCATATTTCGATATAACTGCTATGGGACATAAGGTATGCAATTTTCATCGGATTTTGAAGAAAGGTGGTTTAGTACATATATACTCGAAGTGATGGATATCCAGAGTTCAGCCCGGCCGAACTTAACGCCTTTTTACTTGTTATTTGTTCACTTTCTAAGACAACATTGATTTAGTGCAAAATTTAGTTCCCACAAAATATGGTTAGAAATGAACCATTAGAAAGAAACCAATTAAACAAGAACCCGAAAAATGGAAATTTTCTAGAATCCGGTTAGTATACTAAGCTCAAAGACACAGAAAGATCGGTTTACAAAAACCTTATTGACCACCCTTGTTTTACCATTGAAAATGAATGCCTTTTACTGCCAGATTGTTGATCCTCTTAGTCGCTCTTACTGCTAGATTGTTGGTCCACTTACCTTTCTGTGGCCGTGCTAAAGGTAGTGTTAGCCTTATTCGTCTTATGGTAATTCACAACGATGCGTGGCTAGTGGCCTAGATTTTTATTGTCATGGAGCTATTCCAGAGAACTTCCGGGACTGTTTATTTCGTGTATTATTCACTTTTTCATCTGCTGGACCATGTTTTCCGGCAGACGATAGAAGAGTTTGATTTCTATGTTTAAAATGTGCACAGCCAGTTCCGTTATTTGCTTGGCTTCGAGCAATCTGCGTAACAAGAGTTTCCAAAAACCATCCTGTCTTTCTAGTTTTCGTGTTTCATGCTCTAAATCAATCATCCTCTAAGTTATCAGGCAAGCAATTTCTTCTATTCTTTCTTCTTCACCAACCTTTGTTTTTCCTTCAATTTGCAAGTGTCGCCTCTTACCTATGTCTATGCCCCTGACGACCAGAATCGTATCCAGCGCGCTTATGCCAAAACTGGAGCTGCGGAATCGCCCAAAGTCGAGGTATTATAAGTACTAGGCGGCACATTGTACTAAGCCAAAATTTCCAACATCACTGTTATGTGTATTCATGCCCCCATTACAAAAACAAGTTCGAAATACCCACCCAAGATATAACAAAATAATACCCAGTACTACAGTAGTTGTGTAGGGTATAACTACTAAGTCTTCTTCCAAAATGTCCCCAAAGAATTTGGAAATTTATACTAACTAAAACGGATGAATGATAAATTCAACACTAGCTTACTTGCAAATGTAGAAGTTTCCATGTTTTCGTAGTATGTCAAAATTTGGTTTATTCACCATAAAATACAATTAGAAATATTGATCTACCATTCGAAGGGTTAATGCCTTGCCAGAGACGTTTGGCCCGAATGTGATAAGCGACAAATATCATCATCAATCATGGGGTGGCAATTTGTGATAATTTTGTTTTTTCTTTTTCGTTTTCATTCTGTTTCAGGCATTAAAAAACTGGCACACTCATACATTTGTGATAACGCTATTTGCCAATATTCTGCCAAACAAATATACACAAACAAATTCTCTCAGACACACACACACACACTGGTACATACACAAGTAAATTTATTGTTTGTTTGCAGTTTCAATACAGGGCAATTTTGTTAAATTTTATGCAAGAATAAATATTAAATAAGAGAAAATATCATTTCATATGCTGATGTTTTTGTACCATATGACCACTATTGTGGGAAAAGTGTATTATCAAATATGGCATTCGTTTGTAACATTTTGAAGGAGGAAGAATACCCATGGATAGGTTAAATAAAGCGTATCTACTCGTGTGTAACATATTGCAGAAGAAACAAGTAAAACGGTGTTCAGTTCGGCCTGGTCGAACATAATATTGGTCTTTTTGGTAGCCATATCCAAATATAGGATGTCGAAAAGCCTGACATAAGTCACTGTGTTACATTTCAGCGACATCGGATTATAAATGTGCCTTTCTGGGGCCAAAACTTTAAATGGAGAGATCAGTCTTTATGACAGCCATATCCAAATCTGAACCGATCTGGGCCACATTGAAGAGGGATGTCGAAGGGCCTAACACAACTCACTGACCCAAATTTCGAGATACCGCACCATAAATGCGCCTTTGGTGAGCCCAAAACCCTAAATCGAGAGATTGGTCTATATGGCAGCTATATCCAAATCTGAACCGTTCTACGCCAAATTGACGAAGAATGTTGAAGGGCCTAACATAACTCACTGACCCAAATTTCGGTGAAATCGGAGAATAAATGCGCCTTTTATGAACCCAAAACCCTAAATCGAGAAATTGGTCTAGATGGCAGCTATGTCCAAATCCGAACCGGTCTGAGCCAAATTAAAGAAGAATGTTGAAGGGCCTAACACAACTAACTGACCCAAATTTCGGCGAAATCGGACAATAAATGCGCCTTTTATGAACCCAAAACCCTAAGCCGAGAGATTGGTCTATATGGCAGCTATATCCAAATCTGAACCGTTATACGCCAAATTGACGAAGAATGTTGAAGGGCCTAACACAACTCACTGACCCAAATTGGTCTAGATGGCAGCTATGTCCAAATCTGAACCGGTCTGAGCCAAATTAAAGAAGAATGTTGAAGGGCCTAATACAACCTCACTGTCCCAAATTTCGGCGACATCGGACAAAAAATGCGCCTTTTATGAGCCCATGACCTTAAATCGAAAGATCGGTCTGTATGGCAGCTATGTCCCAAACTGGACCGATGTGAGCCATATTGCAGAAAGATGTCGAGGGACCTAAGGTAACTCACTGTCCTAAATTTCGGCGCCATCGGACAATAAATGCGCTTTTTATGGTTCCAAAACCTTAAATTGAGAGATCGGTCTATACGGCAGCTATATTCAAATCTGGAGCGATCTGGGCTAAATTAAAGAAAAATGTTGAAGGGGATAACACAACTCGTTGTTCAAAATTTTGGCAAAATTGGACAACAAATGCGTTTTTTATGGGCCCAAGACCTTAAATCGAGATATCGGTCTATACGGCAGCTATATCCAAATTTGGAGCGATCTGGGCCAAATTAAAGAAAAACGTTGAAGGGCTTAACACAACTCGTTGTGAAAAATTTTGGCAAAATTGGACAATAAATGCGCCCAAGACCATAAATATTGGTGTATATGGCAGCTACATACAAATCTTGGCCGATCGAGGTCACTCCACATTCTTCTTGAAGAAGAATGTGGAGTGGCTTAACACAACTCACTGTCCCAAATTTCAGCAAAATCGGGTAATAAATGTGGCTTTTATGGTCCTAAGACCCTAAATCGGCGGATCGGTCTATATGGGGGCTGTAACACGATATAGCCCATCTTCGATCTCGATCTGCTTATGGACAAAATAAAGGATCTGTTCAAAGTTTCAGCTCAATATCTCTATTTTTAAAGTCTGTAGCGTGAGTTCAACAGACAGACGGACAGACGGCGTCTTAGGTTTTAATGATGATCAAGAATATATATACTTTATAGGGTCGGAAATGGTTATTTCGATGTGTTGCAAACGGAACGACAATTTGAATATACCCCCGTCCTTCAGTGGTGGGTTAAAAAATGTTCACTGATCTATTAAATATGGCGCTAGAGATGTACAGAACTCAATAAATGCGGTCGAACTTAGCACACTCTTGCTTGTTTTTATCTCCAAATTTCAATTCAAAATCTTGTGCCAGTATTACTACTACAGTGATGTAGGATATTATTTTTTATCACGTCAATGGTGCCCAAAAACTCAAATTGTATTATTTGCATACTCACATACAACCGAAAATATAGTCAAGTTCTTCATAACAGCGGATGATAATTTTTTTAGATTTCATTTTTTGTTTTTGTAATGAAAATGTATAAAATATGATTTAAATCGTAAATTTGTTGAATTATCAAACATCAATGAATAATAAAAAATTCAAACCAAATTTGCATGTAATTCAATATATATGTTTTTGGCGAATGTACAGAAATGTTTGCAACAGTTTTGCTCGCGTCTATAGACCTCTTTGTTTCTATATTATGACGGGAGTTGAGAAAAAAAAAAAAATCATGAAAATAAAAATGATTTATTGATGAAATATTATAGTGGACACAAACCACAACCAGATATTTAATGTACATTATACTGTTATACCCTCCACCATAGGATGGGAGCCACACTAATCTGGTAGTCATTCCTCGAAATATTGATTTCCAACCTCATAATGTGAATATATATTCTTGATCGTTCTGATATAATGAGACGATCACGAAAGCGTTCAAACGAATACCGATACTTTTTATAGACGTAGGTCGCTGTAGATTACAAATGGGTCGAATTTGTCAGCTTTGGATGCAGTTTTTCTTGAGCCCCAAGAGACCTCAATTTTCATCCGAATTAGCTGAATTTTTGTGCGATGTGTTTTGGAATGACTTTCAACAACTGTGCCAGGTACGGTGCAAATCAGACTTTAAGCTGATATAGCTCTTCCAACAACTGTGTTCTTGAGCCCAAACAAGCCGCAATTTTGGTCCGATTTGGTTGAAATTTTGCATGTCGTGTTATGATTTCCAACAACTGTGCCATTTACTTTTCAAATCAGCTTATAACCTGATATATAGCTCCCATATAAACCGATCTCCCGATTTGACTTCTTGAGCCTTTACAAGCCGCAATATTTGTTCAATTTGGTTGAAAGTTAGCATGTAGTCTTTTTTGTTATGACTTTCAACAACTGTGCCAAGTACGGTGCGAATCGGTCCATAAACTGATATAGCTCCCATATAAACCGATCTCCCGATTTAACTCCTTAAGCCCTTACAAACCGCAATTTTGGTCCGACTTGGCTGAAATTTTGCACGTGGTGTTCCGCTATGACTTCCAACTACTGTGTAAAGTACGGTCCGAATCGGTCTATATCCTGATATAGCGCCCATATGAACCGATCTCCCGATTTAACTTCTTAAATGCTTACAAGCCGCATTTTTTGACCGACTTGGCTGAAATTTTGCATGCGGTGTTCTGCTACGACTTTCAACAACTTTGCCAAATACGGTCCGAAGTAATCTATAACCTGATAAAGCTCCCATGTAAAGCGGTCTCTCGATCATCCATATTTTGTTTTTTTTTTTGTGTGACAGAAGTTTGGTATGTACAATAAAATTATGCCCTTCAAATAAATTTATTTTGTATAAATTTCTAGCAGAATTCGTGGAGGTGGGTTTCCAAGATTCGGCACGGCCGAACTTAGCACGCTCTTACTTGTTCTTATTTTTAACAGTTAGATTTCTTTTCCATTATGTTTTCCGTTGTACATAACAAAGTTTTTATCGGGAGACGATACGCAAGACACGGTCTTCTACGATGTCCTCTAAGAGTACAGTGTTTTAAGTTTTAATAAGGGATAGCGAACGAAAAATTTGTTGCGGATATTTTGCTTGTCATTGTCTGTGAATTTGTCGAAGATAGAATTTTACAATAGATAATCTGAAAGACATGTCAACAGATATGCCATACGGCTGATAAAGTTCTAAATTAATTCAAATTTAAATTTGTAATAAGGGATAGCGAATGAATAATTTGTTGCTGATACTTTGCTGGACATTGTCAGTGATTTTGTCGACGATAGAATTTTACAACAAATAATCTGAAAGATATGTTAGCAGATTTGCCATACGGGTGGTAATACTCATAATTATCCTGAAAAGTCTTTAAAGACATTGTCATTATAGACGTTTTGACTGCTGGACTTATTCTTTCCTGACATCAACATGAGGTCGGTCGGGCTATTGGCTACTGTGTAAAACACATGTTTAGGTAGATGATTAAGTTGCGGGTTTCGTGTCACACCCCGCACAGAGCTAAGAAGTAACATAGCGAAAATCAGAATCTAACATTGGCCCTGAGACAAGAGGCTTATTTTTCAAAGCTACAACGCAATGTTGTCTTTTTTTGAATATCTCCGAACCACAAACATTTCTCATTCTCATGGATGGGAAACTATATGGTTAAGTACAACTTTCAATGAAGTCCTTTAATCTTTTTTCTTTGCTTATAAGCTTTTGTCGAATATTGATGGGGTCTCCATGCCCAAAAACTCCGCCCTACAATTCAGTGCGACTACAAGCAACTAAAACTATAAGTTGCAAAAAAAGAATCTTAACCAAAAAATAGCAGCAATTATTCTCCATTTAAAATGACAAGTTTTTCTCACTCCAGTTGAAAGGCTTCCGAAAAAATATCAAGGACATAGAGAACGAACGGACTAACTAACTCAACGACCATACTGAAAAAAAGTTTTTGAAGGAAAAAATTACATTTGGTCTGGGAAATTGTTAAAACACTTGATGACTTTTGAAACATTGTGATGCTGCGAGATGACCCTTATTGTCTCACCACCCTTCCGAAACAAAAGGAAGGAAGGCGGTACAACACTTTAGCTGTAATATTTAACAATCAACAGATTTCCTTGCTAACATGGTTCTTTCAATGTGATAGGCTGAGGGCGCCTGTGTGTGTGTGTGCAAGAAAATGTGATGTATAAGGGAAAAATACCAAAGCTCATAAATCGTTAGTCATAAAAAAATGGTTAGAACAGAAAACAAATTGAAAAAATAAAACTTTTCTTAACGGAAGGAGATAATTTATGGCCAGCAAAGTCAAAAATGGACCAAAAAGAATTATATTATCTAGTCACAAGGGCATTCTAAGCCATGAAGAGCAAAAAAGAGAAAGCGCTTGTGAAAAATTTAAAGACAAAAGTCCGAAGTCTTAAATATATTATAGCAAAAAATATGGAATAGGTTATGTTAAAACAAGTAAAAGCGTGCCAAGTTCGGCCGGGCCGAATCTTATATACTCTCCACCATTGATCGCATTTGTCGAGTTCTTTGCCGGTATCTCTTTTTAGACGAACAAAGGAAAAAAGAAAAGAAATGCTATGCTAATGGAATTGAGTGCTGGAGACCACAGTAGAAGTTTATGCGTAAAATTTCTACGAAATCGAATAAGAATTGGGCCTTTTAGGGGCTCAAAAAGTAAAATAGGGAGATAAGTTTATAGGGGAGCTGTATCAGGCTGAAGACCACTTCATACAATATTTGACACGTATATTGAAGGTCATAAGAGAAGCCGTTGTACAAAATTTCAACCAAATCGGATAATAATTACGCCCTCTTGGTTTGTATGGCAGCTATATCAGGTTATGGCCCGATTTACACCCTACTTGACACAGTAATTGGGCGTCATAACGAAACACAGCATGCAATATTTCAGCCAAATCGGATGGTAATTGCGTCCTCTAATGGGTCAAGAAGTCAAGATCCAAGATCGGTTTATATGGCAGCTATATCAGGTTATGTATTGATTTGCGCCATTATTAACGCAGTTGTTGAAAGTCATAGCAAAATACCTCATGCACAATTTCAACCAAATCGGTAAAGAAATGCGTCCTCTAGTGGCTCAAGAATCAAGATCCCAGATCGGTTTTTATGGCAGCTATATCAAAACATGGACCGATATGGCCCATTTATAACCCCAACTGACCTACACTTATATGAAGTATTTTTGCAAAATTTCTAGCGGATAACTTTACTCCTTCGAAAGTTAGCGTGCTGTCGACAGAAACGCCGTATTGGAAATTTTAACAAAATCGTATTGGAAGTGGGAGAAATATTAGTGCCGCAATTGGTACTATGTGGTAATTCTTTGTAAATTGAGGCAGTGCTTTTAGTACATAGGTACACCATGGGTTGTTACATTTAGGTTCTAACAAGCAAAAATACGTTAAGTTTGGCTGGGTTGAACTTTGGATAGGCACCACCTTTCGTGATAATACGGTGGAAAATGCATAAGTTATGCCCCATAGCAGCCATATCGAAATGGTCTGACTCAGACCAAATTCGGCACTGACATTGAGTGGTTTAATCAGTACAAGTCTTTGTTCAATTTTATAGAACAAAATATTGTTTTTTTTTTATTTTTTTGGTAGCTATATCCAAATATAGAAGACCGATGTGAACCTTAGACAACACGGATGTTGAAAAACCTTACAAAAGTCACTGTATCAAATTTCAAATTTCAGACAGACGGACGGACATGGCTAGATCGTCTTATATTTTTACGACGATCAAGAATATATATACGTCACACAGTGGGCCAAATGGCAAAAAAATTGGAAATAAGTCTACAACTTTTTATCTGTTGATTTTAGCCATACAAAATGTTCTAGACATTTGTAGAGGAGGACATAGGCTTTCAGAAAAGTGCTGTTGTTGGTCCATATCTTTAATACAGGGTGAGCTACAGGGTGTCAAAGTTCACCACTTTTGACTTCTCCAAGCTTCTGGGGGCCATAACTTTTGATCTACTCAACCGATTTACATGATTTAGGACTCTAGAGAAAGAGCTTGACAAGATCTAAAAAACTTATGCATAAAGTACCATGCCATCGTGTACTGTTAAGGAGTTATGAATTGTTTAATTTTAAAATATGAAAATTTGGCCTTGGTTTTTTTCAGTGTTTTTTAAATAACTCCGTCAATTTTAAAGCTATAAACTTCATACTTCACACAAATTATGCCAGCATATGTGTGCATAAAATACAAAAGGAATCACGTGAATATCTTTGGCGGTTTAAAAATGGCATCGTTTTCAATATGAAAAATATTTTTTTTGTCAAAAAATTGCAAAATTTTTCAAAAAAGATACTCCCATTTCCTTTAAGTTTTCGCAAACTTTGGCCGTCAAAGCATTATCATTTCTTTCCATTTTCACAAAGTCGAGGTATTAAGAAAAGTTTTAAGTGCTAATTTGGCTAATTTCGATATCAAACAACACCGTTATCTTAAGACCAAAATGGCCAATTTTTTTACTAAACTTCAAAAGTTTCTCACTGGAAAAAAAGTTCCACGGGGATTTTTTCGCTTTTTTTGAACTTAAATGAAAGCTTAAAATGTTCCCAACATTTTAAGGTATGTCTCGCCATATCCTAGCCATAAATGAGATCGTAGCGATCAAAATACTGAAAAAAGTCAATTTTCAAGTAGTGCTATATTCATTGCTAAAAAACAAGTATTACGTCACATTTTATTGCAAAGATGTTAAATAAACTTTTATTTGGTAACACTTCTTCTACAAAACACAAAAAGAATCATGGAAATATCTCTATTCTATTCCATTTTATGGAACCGGCAATAAAAAAGTCAATTTTTCAAAAAAGTCGAATTTCCCAAATTTTGTTTTTGTTGTCCTAATTGCACATGACACACTATAGCCATATTTACGCAACATACCTTATCGTAAAGGAAATTTTCATACCTTTCCAACAATGTATAAAACATTTCTCAACTCGGATTCTATCTACTCTAAAATTCATTTACACTTCATTAAACTCTATATAAAAATGTCTATTTGTGAAATGGAACCTTATATGGGGCCTACACTAAAACATTGATAGATTTGCCCAGGGTTTACAATACAAATGTGTTAGAATAAAAAAAGGTCTCCTGCCAAAGTTTAAAAAAATTGGAATAAAAATATGTGTTTTAGAGCGAAAACACTTCGCATCGGCGTGCGTTTATATGTATATTAGCTACTCCCAAAATAAAAAAGCATTTTAGTTTTGTATTATTTGATTTTATTCTCTACCAAATAATCTAAGGTATCAAAATTTAAAAGCTCTTTAATTTGAATGGCATCGGGATCGTCCTTATCTATATCGTCACATATTTTTGGTAGCCATTTAGTTCTGATGCTGTATAGTACCGGATCAGACGATAACAATAAATATTGAAGTAAATCATAATTTTGGTTAAATTTGGTGCTCTTTCGGGTATTGAAAAGCCGGAACTGTTTAACATCTCTATTACGGGATTCCTGAGCTTCTTCTGTAAGTTCTCCTAACGGAAGTATGTTGTATTCCACAATTTCCTTGCCATGATGTAAGACTTTATGTACTGTCGGTGTTAAAGCTTTCCACGAATATAAATCAGATAAAATGTTTTTTGTGTCATTACTATAAGCTTCAAATTTGGTTGAATTTATCATCTTTTTGCTATTGATTACAGCCAAAATCACTTTGAATCGTCTTAGCAAGTGTTCATCAAGACCGGTTATTTTAGATGTCGATACGGGGTCCTCAAAAAACCGCCTTGCCGAGTTGCCATCATTTGTGCTTCCGTATCCGTAAAGAGGTTTATCTATTATAAGTCCCTTTTGTTTAAACTCCAACTGGATTCGATTCTTCTCTTCCTGCCTCATTTTGTGAAGATCTTGGTTGTTTCTAGCAGAGACATCGCGGTTTCCAGGGCTAGTCCGATATTTAAGGTCATACGATAAATGCAAACAATACTCCATGAATCGAATTCTACAGTGCAGGGGCGAAATACCGAAATTGAGCGCATTTTCGTTTACTAAATTTTCATCAGACTTGTCCTCGAATTGCCCATTCTTCTTGCCACAAATATTGCATCTCCAATTGGACATAACGCCAGTTAATGCGTTTGCCACCTTTCCATCGATCATAGTGAGTTGTAGTTGAAACGAAACTTTTATATTTCTTCCCAATTGGTTTATAACAATCATGGGTAATGCAGCAATTTCTTCCTTTATTTCGTTCACCAAAGATCGTGTTGTGTTCCGGTCTTCCTTTGTATACTCAAACCGAATTGGGCGACATAAATATTTTGACCCAGGTGTTCTATTTATCCATATATCTTGAAATGCATTTTCTTTCGATGATGAAGATTGGTCCTTGTACAATCTCATTCTCAATGGTACTAATGATGCCATGAAAATTGATGCGAAGTTGGTATCTATTTCTGTTTGTTGCTTATATTCGGAAAATCCAGATGATCCATCACAACCCCATTTGCTGATCAAAACCACTTCGGAATTATTACATGTGTTCAACTGTTCTTCAGTAAAATTAGAAATAATTCTAACAGCTGTATTTTCAACAAGATCAGCAAGTTTCACTCTTGCTTTTAATTCGTCCACGTATATATTTGATGGCACCATTTTCGTCCTGGTGTTGTACAATTTATGTTTTGAGGGTAAACAACCCCATCCTTTTTCACGAAGAGCCTTCCTCATTGTTGAGTATTTGTTTCTTGAGAGGCCTAGGTTCAAAATCAGGGCCAGTGCATCTTCCTCCGTGAATTCTGTAGTCGATTTTGGAGTTGGAATACTTTCTACCATTCTCTTTACCCTTTTCGGAGATGCTAATGGTAAAACATCGACAATTCGTCCAACATTTTTTGGTTGTGTTTTTAACAATGCTGTTTTGAACGTATCTTTTATTAAATTTGGCGGATGTGCCGCCAATAGTTCCTCTTGTTTTTTCTTTTTGGTTTTCTCCGTAACTTCGTCGTATGCTTTGCTAGGCCGGCCGGGAATCAGCGGTTTAATTTCAATAAGTAGATCCGATTTCAGCCACTTCTCATACATTTTGAAAAACTTGATTTTTGCGAATGAACATTCTGGCAACCTTCTCTCAAATGATTTGTAGAATTTTTCAAGTTTGTCTAAAGCGTCTTTATTTAGCCTTATTCCATATATGTGGTCCAAAGTGTAAACAAGTTCCTTAAATGACTCCGTGTATGATTTGGAATCATTTTTGATGTCCCATACAATTTTCGAAAGAGTGGAATACTTCAGTATGACTTCCATAACTTATAAATGTCCTTTACGCCTCTACAAAATATAATGAAGAAAATTTGGATTTTGTTCAAATATTTATGCAATATATTCACAATTAATGACCCATTTCAGGTATCAGACGCAATCGTAAAAAGGGGTCCAAAGTGCCTCTTTTTACTTACTCTTCTATAATTATTTACCTGGACTCGAATTTGGTTAAAAAAAATGACAATGAATTTTTTATGGGTAGGTTTTTTCACATTCATTGATACGGTGGATTTCCTGGGAATTCGACATAGCGAAACAGGTAACATTTGTCTGCATCAAATCTTAACACAAATATATATATATATGCAGGTATATTTCTAGGTTACTTTTTATTCAAAAATCATCAGCTTACATTAAAAATAGATGTAGGTACTATACAAACGCACGCCGATGCGAAGTGTTTTCGCTCTAAAACACATATTTTTATTCCAATTTTTTTAAACTTTGGCAGGAGACCTTTTTTTATTCTAACACATTTGTATTGTAAACCCTGGGCAAATCTATCAATGTTTTAGTGTAGGCCCCATATAAGGTTCCATTTCACAAATAGACATTTTTATATAGAGTTTAATGAAGTGTAAATGAATTTTAGAGTAGATAGAATCCGAGTTGAGAAATGTTTTATACATTGTTGGAAAGGTATGAAAATTTCCTTTACGATAAGGTATGTTGCGTAAATATGGCTATAGTGTGTCATGTGCAATTAGGACAACAAAAACAAAATTTGGGAAATTCGACTTTTTTGAAAAATTGACTTTTTTATTGCCGGTTCCATAAAATGGAATAGAATAGAGATATTTCCATGATTCTTTTTGTGTTTTGTAGAAGAAGTGTTACCAAATAAAAGTTTATTTAACATCTTTGCAATAAAATGTGACGTAATACTTGTTTTTTAGCAATGAATATAGCACTACTTGAAAATTGACTTTTTTCAGTATTTTGATCGCTACGATCTCATTTATGGCTAGGATATGGCGAGACATACCTTAAAATGTTGGGAACATTTTAAGCTTTCATTTAAGTTCAAAAAAAGCGAAAAAATCCCCGTGGAACTTTTTTTCCAGTGAGAAACTTTTGAAGTTTAGTAAAAAAATTGGCCATTTTGGTCTTAAGATAACGGTGTTGTTTGATATCGAAATTAGCCAAATTAGCACTTAAAACTTTTCTTAATACCTCGACTTTGTGAAAATGGAAAGAAATGATAATGCTTTGACGGCCAAAGTTTGCGAAAACTTAAAGGAAATGGGAGTATCTTTTTTGAAAAATTTTGCAATTTTTTGACAAAAAAAATATTTTTCATATTGAAAACGATGCCATTTTTAAACCGCCAAAGATATTCACGTGATTCCTTTTGTATTTTATGCACACATATGCTGGCATAATTTGTGTGAAGTATGAAGTTTATAGCTTTAAAATTGACGGAGTTATTTAAAAAACACTGAAAAAAACCAAGGCCAAATTTTCATATTTTAAAATTAAACAATTCATAACTCCTTAACAGTACACGATGGCATGGTACTTTATGCATAAGATCTTGTTAAGCTCTTTCTCTAGAGTCCTAAATCATGTAAATCGGTTGAGTAGATCAAAAGTTATGGCCCCCAGAAGCTTGGAGAAGTCAAAAGTGGTCAACTTTGACACCCTGTAGCTCACCCTGTATTAAAGATATGGACCAACAACAGCACTTTTCTGAAAGCCTATGTCCTCCTCTACAAATGTCTAGAACATTTTGTATGGCTAAAATCAACAGATAAAAAGTTGTAGACTTATTTCCAATTTTTTTGCCATTTGGCCCACTGTGCGTCATAGGGTCGGAAATGGATATTTCGATGTGTTGCACGAAACCGAACAAGGACGATCGAGAGACAGAGAAACCCAGAGACTGATGTAGATCGTATTTGGCACAGTTGTTAAAAGTTGCCACGGAACACTACATGCTTTATTTCAGCCAAATCGGACAAAAATTGCGGCTTGTAGGGCTCAAGAAGTCAAATCGGAAGATTGGTTTATATTATTGTTACAACAAGCAGACCCGGACAATAACACAGCAAGTGCTCAATAGTCTCAACCTCATTGAGGCAACTCCTACAGTAGTCTTTGTGCGGTATTCCCATGCGCGCCAAAATGCGGCCTATGGCACAGTGTCCGGTATGACCCTTGTCAAGGTACTTATCGACCTCTTAGCGAACGGCAGCAACTTCCTCGTCCTCGATGACTGGCTATAGCGCCTTTGCAGTACGGCAACAATCAAGCGAGTCCCACCTTGCCACCGACGCCCTGGCCATCCCCTCTACTGTCTTCAGTAGTTCCACAAATGGCTCGTAGGCAAGACCGATGAGTGGTCCGCCCGGCACAGACGAACCCCCTGCCCTCCGCATCCATAACACCCAAAATCGAAATGTGGCCGCAACCATCCTCCTTCAGCATGCCGATCACCCTTAGCCTAAGCGCGACCCTGGCCTCGCAGATTCAAATATAGGCCTCAATGGGCTGCATATACAGCATCGCCTCCAGGCCAGCCTGCGGTACGGATCTCAGTGCACCTGTGATCCCAACGCTGGCCAGTTTCTGGACCTTCACGAACTCCCTCGTATGCGTAGTCTTCCCTACGGCATTCCTCCATAACTGTGCTCCATAGGCTAGTAATGGTCTCATCGAATAAATCATCTTGGGAATTACCCCCCACTTCCTACCGAAGATCTTCCTGAAGGAGAAAAAAGCGCACAGTGTCTTACGGCTTCTTTCCTCGGTGTTCCCCTTCCAGGACAGTTTCGAATCGAGGACTATGCCTAGGTACTTCGCCTTCTTCGAGTCTGAACTCCGGTATCTTATATCAAAGCGTGAAGAGCACCAGCTCCGTCTTTCCTGGGTTGGTCCTCAAACCATTTCTGATAGCCTATCGCGAAAACCTCCACAGAAACCTGTCTCGGACCAGCAGCACAACCACGTCCGCATAAGCGATAATTCTCGTGTCGTCCCCACCAATATCATTCAGGATTGCATTAAGCACGAGCTTCCATAGAATCGGCGAGAACACCCCTGCTGGGGCCTCTACTGACTACACTATTTCCCAAGTTCGCATTAATAATCCTGCCATAAAGCAAACTATTGGTGCACTGGTGCAGATTATGGGTTGAATCCCCATGCGGTCCGGTACGGCGACTATCCCTCCTATCTTCACATTATTGAAGGTCTCTTCAATATTCAAGAAGTCCGCCAAGGTGTAAACCTTCTGTCGGAGAAACGTCTCGACCTCCACCGACCTGCCTTTAAGGTATGCGTGTTGTGCGCCACTGAAGTTCTCCGTCGTCAGGCCCCCTCCCTCCTTCAGGTCAATCAGTTTTTTTTAGTGTTTACAGCAAAAACGACGACAGACTAATAGGCCTATAATCCTTCGTCGTACTGTAGTATATTCTTCCCGCTTTGGGAATAAAGACCACCTTGACTTCCCTCCATGCCCTCGGTTTATAGGACCATGCCAGGCTCGCTCGGAAGATCCGCTGGTGACTCCAAGGGACTCGTGCAGCAATGCCGGGATAATTCTGTCAGGTCCAGCCGACTTAATTGGCCGGAAAGTGCGGACCGCCTCCTCTATCTTCTCCTGCACCAGTGCCGGGATAATTCCGTCAGGTCCGGCCGACTTAGTTGGCCGGAAAGTGCGGACCGCCCACTCTATCTTCTCCTGCACCAGTGCCAGGATATTTCCGTCAGGTCCGGCCGGAAAGTGCGGACCGCCCCCTCTATCTTCTCCTGTACCAGTGCCGGGATAGTTCCGTCAGGTCCGGCCGACTTAGTTGGCCGGAAAGTGCGGACCGCCCACTCTATCTTCTCCTGCACCAGTGCCAGGATAATTCCGTCAGGTCCGGCCGACTTAATTGGCCGGAAAGTGCGGACCGCCCACTCTATCTTCTCCTCGTCAACGATGTCCCTGATGAGGTCATCCGTTAGCCCACTTGTGTAAGTATTGCGATGTCTTGATCGCCGTCCTCTTCCTAGCCACCTGGGAAATGAGCCTCCATCAAAAGTCCCACCGTCTCCTGCGCACTCTCAGTGTAAGTTCCGTCCTCCCTCCTCAGAGAGCTAGACTTGATGGGAACGCAACCTAGATGCCCTACTAGTGCTTTCCGATTCCCCACAAAATTTCGCCCGGGAACTCCTCTTCGCCTTCTTCGTCTCCTTTTTGAACTTCCCAAGGGCGTCACGAAACTCGTCGCAGCCCTCTGCCATGTTCCCTCTCTTGGCCTTATTAAAAAGTCTTATGCTCTCCCTACTGAGCACCTTCAGTTGCGGTGACCACCATGATTTTTTTACGTGGCGGTACTCTTTCGGGACATGCCTTCAAAAAGGCCTCGTTCAGGCATCCCGTGACAAGATCGACTGCGGTGTCCAGTTCCCTTGGAATGAAATTCGTGCATTTAGATACTTAACACTTTTTTTACGGTTTAAGCTTAAGCTCTCGAAATCGGCATTTAGTTGCACTGTGACATTGGTTGCATTATCGGGTTTAGCGAAGCGATCGAAGGTATGCTAGCATATATGCATCCAGGTTCATCCCGGCCGAACTTATAACATTTTTACTTCTCCTTATTTCCTCTTGAGGTTTCTCATTTTGCTATCATAGCTCATTAACTATTCCCTATTTGAAGATGTTTAAACACCTTTCAGTCTAAAAAGGAAGACCAACTATAAAAAAACAGCATCTCGAAATCTTTATTATGCGGCACATATTCGCCTAGAGAGGTTTTAAAGTTCTTATCGCAAAACTTTGCCACATTTTTTCCTCTTTTCATTTCATTATGGGGCAATTTGATTGGCGGTGTTTCATTCTAAGTGTCTTGGCCATTTCTCATTTATTGTCAGCCCAAAAGATGCCGCAAAGGAAAGCAGATAAATTATGAGAAGAAGACAAAGATGAAAAAGAAGAGAAGAGAGCAAAAAAAAACTGAAATTAAAATGTGATTTTTTTTTATTGACTCTGAGCTGAGAGCTAATTTTTGCCACTCAAGTCAAGGCACTTGCACACAATGTCCCCATTCTTCAATGCTTCATAGCCAGATCATGGCTGTTGCTGTGGTTTGGCTTGCCTTGGCAGATAAAGGCGGAAGTAAGAAGAGAGGTGCCGCAGTCAACCACAGCCTCTTGTACACAAAAAGGAAGGGGAGGGGAAGCTAAATGTGTGCTTCTTGAAGTGTGTCTTATTGCGAATGTTGCTGCTGTTAAAGCAATAAAACAATTTAAGTAAAGCTATAAAATATAAAACGAAACACTTTAGTAGCGGCCCCCGCGGGAAGTCTTCTTCCACCCTCGTCTTATACAGAATGGTAGGGAGCACAAAGCAAACAAAAATTTTGCAGCAATTTGCCAATGATGATGACAAGTCGTCCTGCTTTATTGCTTTGGGTGATTACACTAGTTTCGAGTAATTTTCCTTGTTAATGGAAAAACCACTAACGGCTTTCTTCTTCTTCTATTTCTGCCAAGGGGTTGCTGCATGAGAAGTTTATTGGCAAATTAAGACATTGAGGCTATTAATGAAATTTTGAAGTTTTTCATGTTTTTGGGGGGAGGGGGCTTGGGAGGGCACTTAATGAAATGTTAAATTTTGTAAACTTGTGTTGCCATTATGACGGTGCTAAATTTATAATAATATTATTTTCTTTTAATTTCTTTGCAGTTTGTTTGAACAAAGCACACTCGTAAGCGGAAAATTTGCCAAGGATCTTAAAGAAATTTTCCTTTTCCCAGGAAAAGAAAAGCCATTGTGGCATTAGGCAAAAATTACAACAAAATGTTAAGATTACATTTGCTTCGAAAGGCCACAGTGCCCTTGGCCATACTGGCACTATGTCTAAGCCTGAATGCAGCTGAGGGTCGAACAAGGGATAAAGAAAACCGAAGACGAGCCAATGATCGCTTGTCATCCTCAACCATAACCAACTATGCCTCCTCCTCCTCCTCGCTATCTTCATCCGCCTCGAGTCAATACAATGCATATGGCTCCTCCTCCTCTGGATCAGTGCCCTATGCTGTCTCCTCGGCCTCTTCTTCGGCTTCGTATTACAATGGACCCATTGATGAGACAGGATTTTGTGTGCGGCGCCGCGATATGAAGCTCATGTGTTATTGCACGCCGGATGAGAATCATGTGCCAGTGCAAAAAGCCGAATGTTGGGTATTCTCCGAGGGACTGCATCAAAACGATACCACCTGGACGAGATTTTATCAACAGACCCGCTTAAGAGATTTGAAGTTTGTCATTCAAAATCATGGACGTTTGGACTATATACCCACCCATATTCTAAAGCCTTTGGAGAATTTGACCAGCATTACCATTGAGTATTCCCAAGTGGAGATTGTGCGCAGCTATGCCTTTGCCAATCTGCATCAGCTGGAGCGTATTGTGTTGACCAACAATCAAATAATGGCCCTCGACCAGGAGGCCTTTGCCAATCATATACGGCTGCGTGATTTGAATCTGGAATACAATCAAATTTTCGAAATCGATCGCAAGGCCTTCCGCAATTTGCCATTGTGTGAACGCATCAATTTGAATAACAATAACATAACCAATCTGCATGATGGCCTCTTCTCGGATTTGGTGCGCTTGATTTATTTGAATTTGGCCCACAATCAAATCTCGGTACTCACCAGTGACATATTCAAAGGATTGGGAAATTTGAATGTTCTGAAATTGACTCACAATAATATCAATTTCATTGGTGACACTGTCTTTGCGGAATTGTGGAGTTTAACGGAGTTGGAATTGGATGACAATAAAATTGAGGTAAGTACGAACAGTTGTTTGCTTTTGATTAAAGAATTGTATGTCCATGGACTAAATCCTAGTAAATGTCCGCCTATGACGCTGAACGCCTGGGTTCGAATCCTGGCGAGACCGTCAGAAAAAATTTTCAGCGGTGGTTTTCCCCTCCTAATGCTGGCAACATTTGTGAGGTACTATGCCATGTAAAATTTCTCTCCAAGGAGGTGTCGCACTGCGGCACGCCGTTCGGACTCGCCTATAAAAGGAGGCCCCTTATCATTGAGCTTAAACTTGAATCGAAATGCACTCATTGATATGTGAGAAGTTTGCCCCTGTTCCTTAGCGAAATGTTCATGGGCAAAATTTGCATTTTGTTTTGTTATGACAACCAACAACTGTGAAAAGAATGGTTAAAATTTTTCGATAACCTGATATAGCTGCCATATAAACCGATCTTGGATCTTGACATCTTGAGCCAATAGAGGGCGCAATTCTCATCCGAAGTTTTTTGTTATGACTTCCAACAACTGTGCCAAGTGTGGTTTAAATCGGTCCATAACCTGCTATAGCTTCTATATGAACCAATCTGAGATCTTAACTTCTTAAACTTCTAGAGGGCGCATAGAACGGCTTCTGACCTTCAACATACATGTCGAATATGGTCTGACTCGATCTACAGACTGACACAGCTCCCATATAAATCGATCTTCCGATTGGGCCTCTTGAGCGCCCACAAGGCGCAATTCTTATCCAAATGGAATGGAATATCACCCAATGACTTCTACAATTTTCAGCTTTCAAGAGATACCGCGCAAAAAACTCGACAAATGCGATGCATGGTGGTGGTTATATTAAATTCGCCCCGGCCGAACTTAGTACGCTCTTACTTGTTAATATATATATCCGAGGTGGTGTGTATCCAAAGTTCGGGCTGGACGAAATTAATGCCTATTTATACCCACCACCGTAGGAATGGGGATATATTCATTTAGTCATTCCGTTTGCAACACATCGAAATATCAATTTCCGACCCTACAAAGTATATATATTTCGTATCGTCGTAAAATTCTAAGACGATTTAGACATGTCCATATGTCTGCCCGTCCGTCTGTTGTAAGCACTCTACAGCCTTCAAAAATTGAGATACGGAGCTGAAATTTTTTTTTTTGAACGGGCCAAATTGAGCCATATTTGGATATACCTATTAATGCTTTATTTTTTATCCGATTTCGCTGAAATTTGAAACAGTGAGTAGTTTAAGGCTTCACGACAACTGACTCAAATATGGTTAGGATCGGACTATATTTAGATATAGCTGCCATATAGACCGATCTCCCGTCGAAGGGTCTGAAGACCATAAAAGCTTTATTTTATACCCTACATCACTACTGTGGAACAGGGTATTATAACTTAGTGAATCAGTTTGTAACACCCAAAAGGAAGAGAGATAGACCCATTGATAAGCATACTGATCGATCCAGAATCACCTTCTGATTCGGTTTAGCTATGTCCGTCTGTCTGTCCGTCCGTCTGTCTGTCTGTCTGTCTGTCCGTCTGTCCATGTTAATTTGTGTACAAACTACAGGTCGCAATTTTCATCCGATCGTCTTAAAATTTGGTACAACAATGTTTTGCGGCCTAGAGACGAAGCCTATTGAAATTGGAAAAAATCGGTTCAGATTTGGATATAGCTCCCATAAAAGGTCACTTGTTAACCGATTCTCTCGAAATGTGTTAGGAAGGATTTTCTTATGACTGTCGACATTATTATTTAATTTGATAGAAATCGGTTCAGATTTAGATATATCCATCATATATAATATATATAGCCCGATTTTCACCCCTAGAGCCATTGCAAGCGCATTTATTGACCAAGCTTCCCACAATTTTGTACAACACCTTCTTCGACGACTACCACGATATCTGAGAAGTTTGGTTGAAATCGGTTCATATTTGGATATAGCTCCCATGTATATGTTCGTCCGATTTCCAGAAATAATGCAATAAAATGGTCATTTGTTAACCGATTCTCTCGAAATTTGGCAGGAAGGATTTTTTATGACTCTCGACATTACTGATGAATTTTATAGAAATCTGTTCAGATTTAGATGTTGCTCTCATTTAAATATATCGCCCGATTTTCACTCCTAGAACCATTGCAATTGCATTTATTAACCAATTTTCCCAAAACTTTGTACAACGCCTTGCTCGACGACTTCCACATTATCTGAGAAGTTTGCTCGATCTCGGTTCAGAACTAGATATAGATAGATACATATAGAATATGTTTGTCAGATTTTGGGCAATTTCCAATAATGTTGTCATTTGTCAACCGTAGTTATTACAGTTTGAACATATTTGCTCGCCGAGGTCGATCAAAATTGATTCAGAATTGGATATAGCTCCCACATTGTACTTATAGGGTAGGTGTAGAGTATTATACAGTCGGCACCGGCCGACTTTTCGGGCTTCGACTTATCCTATTTCGCTGAAATTTGAAGCACCTCCATACATAGGACCCAAATATGGTTCTGATAGGACTATATTTACAATAGACATAACAGCCAATAAAAGATTTATTTTTTACCCGATTTCGATGAAATTTGAAAAATTGGGTTATTTTAAGCCTTTCGACATCTGATCTAAAGATGGTTCTGCTCTGATCTCCCGACAAAAGGTCTGAAAACCATAAAAGCTTTCTTTGTTACCCGATTTCGATGAAATTTTAAATAGTGCCAGTTTTAAGCCTTCCAATATCCGACCCAAATATGGTTCAGATCGGACTGTATTTAGATATAGCTGCCATATAGACCGATCTCCCGACAAAGGGTCTGAAGCCCATAAAAGCTTTAGTTTTTATCCGATTTCGATGAAATTTGTAAGCTTTAAAAGCTTTAATTATTACCCGATTTCGCTGAAATTTAACACAATGGATTATTGTAAGCCTTCCGACATCTGACCTAAATATGGTTCAGATCGGACTTTATTTACATATAGCTGCCATGTAGACCGATCTCCCGATAAAGGGTCTGATAACCATAAAAGCTTTATTTATTACCCGACTTCGGTGAAATTTGAAATAGTGCATAGTTTTAAGCCTTCCAATATCCGACCCAAATATGGTTCAGATCGGATTATATTTAGATATAGTTGCCATATAGACCCATCTCCCGACAAAGGGTCTGAACAGAATAGTTTTAGACCTCCCAACATAGGACCCAAATATGGTTCAGATCGGACTATATTTATATTTTTGGATAAAGCTGCCAAAAGTACCAATATTTTGTTCTACAAAATTGAATAGTGACTAATACATATTAGATCACTCAATTACCGTGCGAATTTGAGTTATCCAATTTTCACCGGATTGTGACGAAAGGGAGTTTACATATATACCCGAGGTGGTGGGTATCCAAAGTTTGGCCCGGCCGAACTTTATGCCTTTATACTTGTTTAACTTGTTTCTGATATTCTCCCCAAGATCCAGGACAAGTTCAAAATCTATCGAGTTGACGCGAAACTTTTGAATTTTATTATGACTTTTGAATTAGACCTCTACATAATAAAGGGTGATTTTTTTGAGGTTAGGATTTTCATGCATTAGTATTTGACAGATCACGTGGGATTTCAGACATGGTGTCACCGTTCAGCGATGAGGCTCATTTCTGGTTGAATGGCTACGTAAATAAGCAAAATTGCCGCATTTGGAGTGAAGAGCAACCAGAAGCCGTTCAAGAACTGCCCATGCATCCCGAAAAATGCACTGTTTGGTGTGGTTTGTACGCTGGTGGAATCATTGGACCGTATTTTTCAAAGATGCTGTTGGACGCAACGTTACGGTGAATGAACACATTTCGAACCGAACACTGATTTTGGTAATAAAATTCAATGATTTGCAAGCGTTGCTCGTTAGTAAGTCTATTCATGATGAAATGTCAAAGCATACTGAGCATCTTTCTCTTTGACACCATGTCTGAAATCCCACGTGATCTGTCAAATACTAATGCATGAAAATCCTAACCTCAAAAAAATCACCCTTTATGACTTCCAGCATTCATGCAAAGTATTTGTAATCCAAAGTGATCTATAAACGTTATATACCTATCTCCCGATTTAATGGTAGAGCGTACATGAACTCAGCTTAGCCGAACTTTTGTTCTTGTAATTGTTTTTAATTTACATATGTAATTTATTTACTTTGATATTTCATGTACAGATAAATCAATATGAACAAACTTTGTTGGCTAAACTTTGGAAAAAAAATCTATCTTTGTTGCTACCTTAATGACTATAGCACAGTTCATTGTTACAAATAAATTAGAAATTTATTACTGTTTTTGTTCTTTTTAATTGAAAAAATTGCTCCCTGCCAACCCCGGTTGCCATACAACATGAAAAAGTTTATGTCAACAAAAGAAATTGCTAGAATTTTTAACTAAATTTTCAGTAAAAAACAAAAAGTCAACAAACTTATGTCGTATTTTATACTCGAATGCAGTAAAAAAGACAACAGATACTACAAGAAAAAAGAAAAAAAAAAAAAACTTTAATATAAAATTTAATACAACTTTTCACTTTTCATTCCCGAAACGTGATGGAGGTCACTGAGCTATGTACTACAAATACGCTCTCCTCAGCTAGTCTGTGTAGTCCAGCTCTCTTCTCTTCACTCATACTACTTTACTTTATAGAATAGAAATTATAAATAAAAATCACATACTGTTATGGCATAAATACTAAGCAAGCAAAGCAACGATAAAAAAGAAGAGTAGAAAAATCACAAGACTGTTGTTAACAGCAACCAAGCGAGTAGCGAACATTATACAATCACGAATACGTGCCTTTCACTCAACTTCCAGCCATCATGGCTAAGTCAGTCAAGCAGGCATCCTTCCAGCCATGCCAAGCATCAGGCTATAAATAACAACAACTCGCATAAAAAAAAATTATATAAATACCAAGTAAAAAAGATTTACGGGTAAGGACTATAACAACAACAACAGCAACTGATGCATTGCAAAAAAAGGACATCATAAACTCGCCCACACACTCGCTTTAGAGAAAGCTAAGCGAGTGGCGGTAAATATTTTCATTGTGTTCAAATGTTTACAACTTAGAATTTAATCCCTTTACAAAATATTGAATAACAAAATCGTGGCATAATAGATTTATGAAAGCAGCGAGCACAATGTGTTGTTTATACTCCAAACATGTAAATATACTCTTACGTATATATTTAATAAAATCAGACACATGTATTTTTCTATATGTATGCATATGAGTCGAGCCTTTGAGCTTGTTAATGCAACTTAAACTGTGAGTGAGCTCTCACAATTCTCATAGTTGCTTTAAATAATTAGAGTTTTATGCAGTTTTAATAATAAAATTAAAGGATAGATATTGAAAAGCTCACCATGGTAAATAAAAAACAAGTCAAAATGTGTTAACCGGAGCGAACTTTTGATACCCACCACCTCGGGTATATATGTAAATCCCCTTTCGTCACAATCCGCTGAAAATTGGATAACCTAGCGACCCAAATTCGGCACGGGCATTGAGTGGTCTTAAAAATAAAAGTTACTGTAATAAATAAAGCTCTTTTTGAGCTTGAGACCCTTAACCGGCATATCGGTCTATATGACAGGTATTTCTAAATACAGTCCTATTTTTACCATATTTGGGTCGGATGGCGGGTGGCCTAAAACTACTCACTGTTTAAAATTTCAGTGAAATTGCATAAAAATAATGCTTTTATGGGCTTCAGACCCTTTATCGGCAGATCGGTCTATATGGCAGTTCTGAACCATATTTGGGTCCTATGTTAGGAGGCCTAAAACTGCTCACGGTTTCAAATTTCAGCGAAATCGGTTAAAAATAAAGCTTTTATGGACTTCAGATCCATTATTGGAAGATCGGTCTATATGACAGTTATATCTAAATATAGTCCGATCTAAACCATACTTAGGTCAGATATTGGAAGGCTTAAAACTACTCACTGTTTTAAATTTCAGCAAAATCGGATGAAAAATAAGTCTTTTATGGGCTTCAGACCCTTTATCGGCAGATCGGTCTATACAGCAGCTATATCTAAATATAGTCCGATCTAAACCATACTTAGGTCAGATGTTGGGAGGCTTAAAATAACCAACTGCTTCAAATTTCAGCGAAATTGAGCAATAAATAGAGTTTTTATGTGCTTCGGACCCTTTTTCGGCAGATCGGTCTATATGGCAGCTATATCGGATCTGAATCATGTTTAGGTTCGAAGTTGAGAGGCCTGTAACTACTCACTGTTTCATATTTCAGCGAAATCGATGGAAAAATAAAGCTTTTATGGGCTTAAAAAGATCGCCATATAGACCGGGAGATCGGTCTATATGGCGGCTATATCTATATATATTCCGATCTGAGCCATACTTAGGTTAGATGTCGGGAGGCTTAAAATAACCCACTGTTTCAATTTTAAACGAAATCGGATAATAAATTGAGCTTTTATGGTCTTCAGACCCTTTATTGGCAGATCGGGCATATCTAAATATAGTCCGATCTGAATCATATCTGCGTCAGATGTCGAAAGGCCTAAAACTACTGGCTGTTTTAAATTTCAGCAAAATCGGATGACAAATTAAGTTTTTATGGACATTAGACCCTTTATCGGAAAATCGGTCTATATAGCAGCTATATCCAAATATGGTCCGATTTGCCCCGTTCAATAACTTAACCAGCGTGCATCAAAAAGACGTATTTGTGCCAAATTTCAGCTCAATATCTCAATTTATGAAACCTGTAGAGTGATTACAACAGACGGACGGACAGACGTATAGACGGATTGCCTGACAGACGGATAGACGAACAGACACACGGACATCGTTAAATCCTCTTAGAATTTTACGACGACCCAATATATATATATATATATATATATATATATATATATATATATATATATATATATATATATATATATATATATATATATATATATATATATATATATATATATATATATATATATATATATATATATATGTATACTTTGTAGGGTCGGAAATTGATATTTCAATGTGTTGCAAACGGAATGACTAAATGAATATACCCCCTATCCTACGGTGGTGGGTATAACAATTTAAAAGGCGTTAAGTTTTGACGGATCGAACTTTGGATACCCACCACCTCGGATATAAATGTAAACCACCTATCGTCATAGTCCGGTGAAAAATGCATAATTCATGCCCCCATAGCAGCTATATCGAAATATGGTCCGATTTGGACCAAATTCGGCACTGACATTTAGTGGTCTAATAAGTACAAGTCATTAATCAATTTTGTAAAACAACATATTGGTCTTTTTGGAAGCTATATCCAAATATAGACCGATCTAAACCATAAACGACACGGATGTCGAAAACGCACTGAGTTTAATGCTACATCTAATGCCCCTGGACATTAAGGCTAGACAAATTGCTGTAACCACTGCCGTGAGGCTAAGGAAGCTTTCTCTATGCTCATGTGGCGGCTACGAACACTGTGTTATCTTTGATACAATATCCAATGTTCCAGGTAGTGTGGATTTCACCCTACCTGGGCCGCTCTTGATAAAAAGTACTGTACCACTGTTCCCGATAGAACCGATTGAACTAGAATATCCCTGGAAATAGAAGTTACATAGACTTCTATACAGATGGTCCCAAACTAGACGACCAGGTGGGTGTACTCTAAAGATCTAGTTGTGGTCATATCGAAAAGGTTACCCTACCACTGCAGTGTGTATCAAGCGGAGATCCTTGCAATTAAGGAAGTGGTGGAATGGAGTAGATATAATGTAATTACGACGATTGGCATAAATATCTTCTCAGACAACCAGGCAGCCATTAAATCGTATTTATGAACACAAAAACCGCCCTCGACTGTCGCAGATCTCTCAGCGAGATGGCTGAACAGTTCAAAATTCACATGTTCTGGGTGCCGGACCACAGAGATATCCCAGGAAATTGTAAAGCAGACGAGCTTGCGAGACTAGGATCTACCTTACACATTCCAGGGAAACTGGAATCTGAGGGTATGCGTCTAGCGACATGTAAGCTAAGTCTTCAGGATCAGGCCCGACGGACAACGAATGATAGATGTTCGCAAAGAGGGGGCTGTGTGCATTCCAAAACTATGTGGCCTAATCTAGACTTGATTTCGCTGAAATTTGGCACAATGTGTTGCGATAGGCTCCTCGACATTTATATCGAGTATAATCAAGATTGGGCTATAGTATGGTTACGATTGGGCTATATTTAGATATACTGCCATATAGACCGATCTCCCGATGTAAGGTCTTGGGTCAAATAAATGCGCATTTGTTATCCGATTTCCCTGAAATTTGGCACAATGTGTTGCGTTAGGCTCCCCAACATTCATACCGGGTATAGTCAAGATTGGGGTATATTTTGATATAGCTGCCATATAGACCGATCTCCCGATTTCAGGTCTTGATTCAATAAAAGGCGCATTTGTTACCTGATTTCGCAGAAATTTCGCACACTGAGCTTTGTAAGGCTCGCCTACATTCGCATTCAATATGGTCCTCATTGGTCCATATTTGAATATAGCTATACCATTTGCGATTTCACTAAAATTTGGCATAATGTTAGGCTTTTCGACATTCGAGCTATATATGGTATATAATATAGCTGCCATTTAGACCAATATTCTGCTTTACCAACTTGAGCAGTGAATTGTATTTATCAGACGTTCATGCCGAGTTTGGGCCAAATCGGACTATATTTCGATAAAGCTGCTATGGGTTAATATATGTAAACGTGGTTGTGGGTATCTAAAGTTCGGGCTGACCGAACTTAATGCCAGTTTGCAAGTTTTTGTAAATGCGTCTTTTAGCTACATCCAAATCTGTGCTGATCTGGCCCAAATATCAGAAAGATGCAAAGGAGCCTGACGCAATTTACTGTCCCAAATTTTGCCAAAATGGGGCAATGAATGAGCCTTTTATGGGCCCAAAACCTTAAATCGAGAGATCGGTCTATATGGCAGCTATGTCCAAATCTGAACCGATCGGGGCAAAATTGAGGAAGAATGTCGACTGGCCTAACACAACGCACTGTCCTAAATTTCAGCAAAATCGGATAATTAATGTGGCTTTTATAGGCCCAAAACCTTATATCGAGAGATCGGTCTATACGGCAGTTACATCCAAATCTGGACCGATCTGGGCCAAATATCAGAAAGATGCCAGGGGCCGACGCAACTCATTGTCCCAAATTTTGCCAAAATCGTACAATATATGCGCCTTTTATGGGCCCAAAACCTTAAATCGAGAGATCGGTCTATATGGCAGCTTTATCCAAATCTGGACCGATCGGGGCAGAATTGAAGAAGAATGTCGACTGGCCTAACATAACTCACTGTCTCAAATTTTGACAAAATCGAATAATAAATGTGACTTTTATGGGCCTAAGGCCCTAAATCGGCGGATCGGTCTATATGACAGCTATATCCAAATGTGGACCGATCGTGGCCAAATAAGCGAAAGATGTCGAAGGGCATAACACAACTCGCGGTCTCAAATTTCAGCAAAATCGGATAATAAATATGGCTTGTATCGGCCAGATCGGTCTATATGGGGGCTATATCAAGATATTGTCCGATATAGCCCATCTTCAAACTTAACCTGCTTATGGACAAAAAAAGGCCCTGTGCAAAGTTTCTGCTCAATATCTCTGTGTTTAAAGACTGTAGCGTGATTTCAACAGACAGACGGAGGGACATGGCTAGATCGTCTTAGATTTTTACACTGATCAAGAATATATATACTTTATAGGGTCGGAAATGCATATTTCGATGTGTTGCAAACGGAATGACAAAATTAATATACCCCCATCCTTCGGTGGTAGGTATAACTCCTTTTTTGACCGACTGAGAGCAACGGTCATGGTAAAAAGGTCTTAAATCGAGCAAAAGCGAATGGATTCTGAATTTATACATCTTCCAAATGTTTTTGACATTGGATCCACCAAACAATATTTCCAGAAAAACAAAACTTGGTCGTTTGAATTAGTATCACTTTATGTAAGCTGTAGTGTATTTGTACGACAATCAAAGTTTAGGCTTAAATATGGCACAGCGTTGCAACAGTTTTCAACCCTCATGCTACAATATATCTAAACAAAATTACATAATCCATCACAGATAAATTTAAATTAAAAGTTTCTGCCAATATTTACTCTCAGCCTGAAATATATACCCATTAATTGCGACCACTGTTAGATTGTGCGCGGGTGTGAGTGCGCCTCCTAGTGTAAGAGTCACATGCACAAAGAGATTGTCATCTTGGTGTTCTGTGTTATTTTTTTCTTCTTTTTTTCTGTTATCAGCGATGTGACATTTGGCAAGTAAGAAGTGGAACAGATAAACTGGTCGCATATTCTGTCACACGCAGTCATGCTGGCGGTTGGAATAAACTTACAGGACGGTCAAAGACTTTCGCAGTATTTCATAAGAACACGCACTCACACAGCCAGACACGCACACACAGCCACATTGGCATTCTTTGTGGATTTGTGTGGGGGAGTGAATGTATGTCATTGTAACTTATGCAGAGTATTTTTAGATATGAGACTTACATCTTAAAATTCTTGTGACACTGTCACTAGCAGCCACTGCCACCACTACCAATCTACATGGATATTCACACTTAAAGCACACAAATACTCACACACACAGATGTATATGCCTAATGCAAACAAGGAAAGATGGTCAAAAATCCAAACAAGACGAATATTTTTTACCCTGCATCATGAATAGGGGTAACAAGATGTTTCCCGAGATAAGATGTTCTAAGGAGAAATAGGGTTAGGTAAAATGCAAATCTAAATAGAGAATCAAAAGGCTCCATATATGTTTGCGTAGTGTCTATTTGGACCTTTAAACTTTCTAGGGTTTCAGAACACAAATTTGAAGTCATTTTAGCTTTACTAAAATATTTCGATTCGTTGCAAACAACATGACCAAATCATAATGCCTTCCCTCCTTTTGTGGAGGGTATTAAAAATATAGCTTTCCTCAATCATGTGCTTGGGATTTTGAACGACTTGATGCTGCTTTTCGCCTTTTAAGGCTGCCTCTGTTGATGTCGTTTCTTTTTTCTTTTGTTCCTCTGTCCAAATTGTCATCATTCTTAGAGTTTGTTGGCGTTCATTCGCGTACTTGGTTATTGCATTATGTGTATGTGTGTGTGTGGCTATGTGTGTGCGCATGCATGTGTCTGTGAATGCTGTCTCTTCCTTTGACTTTAAGTTATCTGTGGAAGCTAAAAGACTCGCTGCTGTTGCTTTAGGCAAACGCGTCCCATTGTTGGAGCTGTTGCTAGATTGCGTGTCGAGCTAACTCAAGCATTTGAGTGTTGATGATAGGCATTTGTAGTGTTTTAGATGTTCAGCTCAAGTGTGGCAACTGAGTGTGCCGGAGATTGTGTTTGACTGCATGCGTGTTTCTATGTGGCTGCGTAAGGTTTTTTTATTTGCCCAGAACTTAAAAGCATTTGTCCAAGTGTGTATTTGTGTGTGTATGTATGTGTGTACAGCATCAGCCCTCCATGTCAAAGATACATAGACATCAAATAGGGATCGTGGGTTACATCGTCTGGGAGACTGAGGTTAAGAGCAGAACATGTCAGAGGACATATGCAACAGTTTAACTGCAATCCAATTACAGAAGTTAGATGCTTGACAATGATGAAAATTCGTCTATTTGTATGTTGAACCATAATATTGCAAAATACTAACACATTATTCCGATCCATACTCTGCCAAACATTGAAGGGCAAACAAATCTTAATTTTTTGCTTTTAATGGACATTCCATAAAAAGAAAAGGGGAATTTAGTTCTCACATATCTATGAGTGCTGACCTGTTCAAGTTTGAACTCCCTGTTAGGGTACTTCCTTTTTACAGGCGAGTCCAAAAGGCATGTCGCAGGGGAGAAGTTTATACATGGCTGCTATGTAATTTATTAGGTATGACACCTCCCAAATGGAGGAGATAACCACCTTTGATGTTGGTGCTCCGATCTTCTCGAAGGAATTCCATTACAGGCTTTCAGCGTCATTGTCGGATATGTCGAACCGCCTAACTTATTGCCAAATTTCAGCGAAATCGGATAATAAATGCGCCTTTTATGCGTCCAAGTTCTTAAAACGGGAGATCGGTCTATATGACAGCTTTATCCAAATATAGACCCATGGGGGCCTTATTGAAAGCCGATGTTGGAGGGTGTAACACAGCCTACTGTGCAAAATTTCAGCAAAATCTGGTAATAAATGTGCTTTTTATGGTCCTAAGACCATAAATCGGGGGATCGGTATATATGGCAGCTATATGAAAATATAGACCGATCTGAGCCATATAAGGAAATGATCTTGGAAAGCCTAACACAGATGCTTGTGCCAAATTTCAGCGAAATCGGCTAATAAATGTACCTTTTGTGGATTCATGACCCTAAATAATATATCGGCCCATATGGCAGCTAAATCCAAATATAGACCGATTTGAACCATACAGGGCACGGATGTCTAAAAGTCTAACATAGATCACTATGGCAAATTTCAGCGAAATCGGATAATAAATGGGCATTTTATGGGCGCAGGTCCTTAGATCGGGAGATCGGTCTATAAGCAGATTTGTCGAAATATAGGCCGATGAGTGCCGTTAGGAACATGGGTGTTTAAGGATCTAACACAGCCTACTGTGCAAAATTTCATCAAAATCTGGTAAAAAATGCGGATCTTGACTATACATAGTTGGAATATCGAGGTGCCTATCACAAAAAATTGTGCCAAATTTCAGCGAAATCGGATAATTAATGTGGCTTTAATGGGCCTTAAACCTTAAATCGAAAAATCAGTCTATATGGGGGTATGGTAAGGTAAGGTTAGGTTGAGTGGGTTGCCCACCAAGGTTGAATTCACTCGGAGCCCAGTTTGGCCCATTATAGTACCTTAGAAGGAAAGGGAAGAGAAAGTAGATGTGAGACCTCGGACTAGAGGTCATGACGCGTAACAAAAAAGACAGGAGGAATGGAGAACCCGAGCGGGGGTGAAGAACGCCCATCCCCACACAAGCGCGGATATTCCTAAGCCGGAGCTTGTGGCCACCATCCTGTTCCTTGAACAAATCTGACAAGACCTACCAGAATTACATTCGCAAGTTTACTCAGGTCACAGCAGAAACGGCTTCCCCCTGCAGATCCGGAGGTGAATATAGCTATAGAATAGTCTCCTCCCAATAGTCTCCTCTTCATCTTCATCGAGGCAACTTATACAGAAGAACATGCCGCCTATGGCACAGTGTCCGGTTATAACCCCTGTTCTTTGCGGATGGTTCCAAACTAAACGACCTGGTGGGCTTTGGGGTGTACTATAAAGATCTAGAACTGGTCATATCGAAAAGGTTCCCCGACCACTGAAGGGTGTCTCAAGCGGAGATCCTTGCAATTAAGGAAGCGATGGAATGGTTTAGACATAATGTCATTACGACGATTGTCATGAATATCTTCTCAGACAGCCAGGCAGTCATTAAATCCCTGGAGAACGTATTTCTGAACACCAAAACCGCCCTCGACTGTCGCAGATCTTTCAACGATATGGCTAAACATTTCAAAATTCACCTGTTCTGAGTGCCGGGCCACAGAGATATCCCAGGGAATTGTAAAACGGATGAGCTGCGAGACTAGGAACTGCCCTACACATTCCAGGAATACTGGAATCTATGGGTATGCCTCTAGCGACATGTAAACTAAGTTTTCAGGACCAGGCTCGAAGGACAACAACTCTTTCAGTCGATGACCAGCCATAGCGGCTTTGCAGTCCGGCAACCATCCACCGAGTTTTACTTCGCCACCGACGCCGCCCTGGCCTTCCCCTCTACTGTGTTCAGTAGCTCGACATATGGCACGTAGGCAAGATCGGTGACTGGTCCACCCGGCGCAGACGAATCCCTTTTGGCGCACTGTTCCGCCCTCTTCTCCCCCGGAATAACCTCATGCTCAGGAACCCATGTCAGCGTCACATCGTCTCCCGGAACCTATCCAGAGACTCCAAACAATGAGCCACGCTTCTCAACCTCACCATCCACGACTCAAGTCCTTGAGCACCGCCATACTGTCCAAATAAATTCTGAGTTTCGAGGGCGGTAAATCCCTAACCAGAATTTCCCGGCCACCCCAATGGCACAGACTTCTTCCTGAAAGATCGTACACTCGTCCGGCAGTCTCAGAGACGTGCTGATATTGAGTACATCAGCGAAGACCCTCAATCCAGCCTTGACTCCATCTTGAAGCCATCGGTGGAGATCGAGGTCTCATCCTCCTCAAGTACAGCATTCGGCCTCCATTTATCTCTCCCAGAAAATTGAATTGGGAATGGCCTCACTCCAGTCGACACTGGTGCCAGGTAGTTGGAGATCCTCCTCAGTCTATCCTCCGCATCCATAACACCCAGAATCGAACTGTGGCCACAACCATACTCCTTCAGCATGCCGAGCTACCTCAACCTAAGCACGACTCTGGCAACGCAGTTTCAAGTATAGCCCTCAATGGGCTGCATATCCAGCTTGGCCTCCAGGCCTGCCTGCGGTGCGGATCTCAGTGCCCCAGTAACCCCGACGCTGGCCAGTCTCTGAGACTTTTCGAATTCTTTCGCACGCGTCCTCTCACAATTTTCTGACAAAGGGTGGAGATAAATCTTTTAAATTTGGTATACTTAGAGCGGAAGCATTAACGAGTTTTGTCCAGAACTTAAACTCCCTAGTTCTAGTTTGTTTTTTAGGGACACTTATCTGGAAAATTCAGAAAATTTTTTAAAGATATCTCTACTCTTTTTTCTTCCAAAAACTGCATTGTGTTAATATTTACGGCATTTTCTGGCTTTGTAGGGAATTTTGGACACTTTCTAGCTTGTAAAAAGTTTTATAATTTGGGCCACAAATGAAAATTTGGTCTCCCTAATCAAATTTAGGGCTCCGCCAAGAGCGCCTGGATCAGCTGAGCCCTTGAAATTTTGCACTTGATCTCGACAACACCTCAGCCTTAACCATTTCGAATTTTAAAGAGTTATTTTTATCCGCTCTCACGTGCTATATATTTTAATAGTTTTTTTCGATTTTATCCCACTGTGCGGTGCTTGTTCGATTTTTTGCTGTTAAAGTGTAGCACCACCGTCTCTGGTGATTGGTTAGCCCCAGGTTATTTCATGCTACTGTTAGTGCGCCAGGTTAATCATTCCTCAGAAGCCTCGGGGATCTGTCGGTGGTTAGTATCATTTTGCAAAATTTTGGCAGAAATTTATTCATACCTTGGTCATTAATAGCACAGAGACCAGACTTTACCATTTTAGGTCATATGCAAAATATTTCTGGTTCTTACAAAAGTTTTTAAGAATCGTATATTCTTCCTCTTAATTTATTTGCTAATGTTTTATTAGTCCCATTATTTAAAGTTGGTCCTGACACTGTATGCTGTTGAAAGCTTTGCGTTTTTCGGTTGGTATTTTGGTGCTTCGGTTTTTCCTTTTTGGTTGTTGTCTCCGCAAAGGCGGACATTTCCTCTTCATATTTCACTTTTTTCTTCCACTTCAATAAGAAAATCCAATCCCTCCTACATTTACAACTGGCGGGAACAGCATCAAAAGCGAACCATTACCAGGGACCCGATAAATGTCTCCAAGGAAAGCAAAAAAAAGCGAATTTGGACATTTTTTTTTGTTTCTGTCTTGTTGAAAATGTCCATTTGTGTGAGTGAGGTGGTATACTTTTACCCAGCATTGGCAAGAAAAAAATCTAACGTACAGCCTTAACGTGTAGCTCGCTTCATGTGTAATCAGAGTGATGGCGACATTTTCTGGATTTCAAAATATTTGCTTACTTTCTCCTTAAGCCACCACTTGAAAGGCAGTGTGAGTGTTGGCACAAAAGAAAAAAAAACAAGAAAAACGCAGTAACGTCCATAGCAGGCAGGCAAGCAGGCACATTTTTTCTTTCTAGGTATGAATCCCATTATCTTTTTTAAAAGGCTGCTGAATACGGCATGGAAATGAGTGGGGTTACAAAAATGATGAGTGTGGTGTAGTTGGTAGGATGGATGATACAAAGGCGGCATTAGAGGTGGAAGGGAGGGCTAAAGCAGGTCCTTCTATTTGCTGTCGGATAATGATTGTTATCTTTTCTAATGTTGCATAGTTTGTGAGACTTTATTGTGCGTAAGTAACCGTATTAGTATTTGAATTTATTTTCTTTCATCCTTCGCTGCTTTGTCCTTTTGAAAAGTCCTTGCCTAGTTCTGTTGTGAGTATGTATGGGTGTGTTTAGGTTTTATACCCCAATGGATTTAATTTTTTCTCTTTTTTTGCACACTCTCAATTTATTTGTTTCTCATTTGCTAAGGGATTTCCCAGGGCTTTGTTATTGAATTAAATTTTTGCAGATTTTTTTCTTCTCTTCTCAATGGTTGCAACACAAAGCGGAAGGGTGCTCCAGCTTTATTTATATATCGTTAAAAATTATGATAATTGCTTTGCTTTGTTCCTGCCAGAGCTGCCACTGCTGCTCCTCTTCTGGCTAGTAGCGATTGTGTGTTGGCTATGTTGTTGTTTTTTTTTTCATTTTTTTTTTTTTTGTATTCGCTTGTTCCGGATGATCAGCCATAACATATGGAAAACTTAATTGGTGTGAAATGGAGAAAACAGCACAGACGAGAAAAAACACAGGGAATCTGATATTTCCTTTATAGTATGGCAGTTATATTTAAATTAAATATTGTGATGCTTGGTTCTTTAAAGATAGCAAATGAGGGTAATTTTCCTAGTGGGTACATAGTTGGCAAAAACTTAAAAGATTGACTATTTTTAATAGAATTTCCTAAAATGCCTTATGCCTTTCAGCATTAAACTTATAAAAATTCAAATACTTAACACTTGAGACTGCAAGTCAGAATTTGTAGAACAATAGTTTTTTGGGCGATCAAAAGTATCGACTGCTTTAAATCGACAGTTCCAGATAATGTACCACAGGTCGAACTGCAAGCTGTGTTCAATAAACTGGCTTCCTAACTTAGGATATCCATACTTATATCCAAATAAAGGCCGACCCTAATCAAGCAGCACACTATTTCGAATTTCAGCGAAATCGAAGAATACATGCTCCCTTTATGGTATTTACTATACTATACGTACTATAACTGCCTACATGGCAGTTATAGTACGATCTGCACCATATTCATACGCTAGCCTTTATACAACTCACTGTCCCAATTTCGGGGAAATCGGATGAGAAATGTGCCTATTATAGGCTCAAGACCTAAAATCGGCAGATAGGTCTATATAACAAATATATACAAATATGTTCCGATCTAGACCATATTTGGTTCGCATACATACGAGTCTATTAAAACTCACTATTCTGCAAAATAAATGCGCCTGTTATGGACTTAGGACTCTAAATAGACAAATAGGTCTATAAGACAGCTATATGTAAATATGGCCCGATATGGATCTTATTGGGGTTGAATGTCGATGGGTTTAATACAGCTTACTGTTACGAATTTCAGGTAGTAAAATGCGTCTGTTACGGACTTAAGTCCCAGAATCGGCATATCGGTCTATAAGGCAGTTATATCTAAATACGTTCCAAATTTTAACGAAATCCGGCAAAAGACGCAACTATTTTTGGGCATAAGATCCTACATCGGCCTATATATACAAATATTGCCAGATTTTGTCCATAATCAAGGAGCCTAACGCAACAATCTTTGCGAAATCGGACATTGAATGTGGCTTTAACCGTCCTAAAACATTAAGTCGGTAGATCGGTCTCTATGGGGGCTATATCAAGATATATTTCGATAAAGCCCATCTTCGAACTTAACCCGCCTATGAACAAACCAGTAAGGAAGGGGAAAAGTCGGACGGAGCCGACTGTATAATACCCCACACCTTCTCTATAAGTAAAATGTGGGAGCTATATCCAATTCTGAACCAATTTTTATAGGCCTTGGCGATCAAATATGTTCAAACTCCAATAACTGACAAATAACAACATTTTTGCAAATGACACAAAATCTGACGAACATATAAATGGGAGCTATATCTAATTCTGAACTGATTTTAAGCAAACTTCTCAGATAATGTGGTAGTCGTCGAGGAATGCGTGATGCAAAATTTTTGGGAAGATTGGTCAAATAATGCGCTTGCAGCGGCTTTTGGGGGGAAAATCTGGCTATATGCATATATGACAGCTATATCTAAATCTAAGCCGATTTCTATGAAATTCGCCAGTAATATCGAGAGTCATAAGAAAATCCCTCCCGCCGAATTTCGAGAGAATCGGTTTGCAATGTTACTGCAAATCGGACGAACATATATATGGGAGATATATCTAATTCTGAACCGATTTCGAGCAAACTTCAGAGATAATGTCACAGTCGTTGAAAAAGGCGTTATAGGAAGTTTTGGCAAGATGATTCAATAAATGCTCTTGCAGTGGCTCTAGGAGTAAAAATTTCAATTTCAATCAGCTTCGTCTCTGGGCCGAAAAAGATGCCCATACCAAATTTGAAGACGATCGGATAAAAACTGCGACCTATACTTTTTTCACAAATCAAAATGGACGGACGGACAGACAGACAAACGGACATAGCTAAATCGATTCAGAAAGTGATTCTGAGTAGATCGGTATACTTATCAATGGGTCTATCTCTCATCCTTCTGGGTGTTACAAACAAATGCACCAAGTTATAATACCCTGCACCAAAGTTGTGGTGTAGGGCAAAAAGGATTTGTGCAATATTTCAGGTAATTATCTTCGAACGGCAAACAAAACGACAAAATATATAAACCCATCCATCCATCCGAGCCGAATCTTATATACCCTACACCTTGGAACGCATTTGTGAAGTTTTTATTGATAAGAATTGCTTTCTGGAGTTGCTCAAGAAATCAAATTGAAAAATAGCTTATGTGAGAGCAAAGACATCCTATGAACTGATTCAAAACATGCTTGGCACGAATGTTGCAGGTACTTTCGGAGGATCGATTTATATTGGAGCTATATGAGTTAATGGATTGATTAAGACCATACGTGACTCGAAAGTTTGAGGTCATACTTAAAGTCATTGTGCGAACTACACCCATCTCAATAGGAGGTAATACTAAACTAGTCATTTAGTTTGTAACACCTTGAAATATTGAAAATTTGCGACTCCATGAAGGATGCACATATATTCTTGATATTGATATCGTCTTGACATTCTTAGTCGATCTAACCATGTCCGTTCGTCTGTCCATCTGTCCATCCGTCTGTGGATAGCTATAATGGTCGAACGCTTAAAGGTAGCCGCATAAAAATTTGCACAGATACTTCCTGTCGATATTGGTCGTTTGGGTATTGCAAATGGGTCGAAGCCATTCAGATTTTGATATAGCTCCCATATAAACAGATCTCCGGATTTGACTGCATGAATCCATAGAAGCCGCATTTGTTATCCGATTGGGCTGCAATTTTACACGTAACACGCTCTGTTACGACTTTCAACAATCCTGCTAAGTATTATTCGAATCAGGTTATAACCTGGTATAGGTCCCATATAAACCGATTTAAAACATTGAGCTCCTGGAAGCCACAAATATTATCCAATCAGGCAGAAATTTCGCATATTGTGTTTCGTGACGTCTTCCGACAATCGTGCCAAGCATTGTGTTAATCGGTCTATAATTAAAATTATTCCAGATATGGTAACAATTTGGTATGTATAAATTTTTGGCAGAATCCAAGATTCGGCCGACCTTATCACGTTTTTACTATGGGAGTTATATCAAAATCTGAACCCATTTCTGGCACACTTCTTAAATATTGTGGTAGTCATCGAGTATAGCGTTGTACAAAATTTTTAGAAGATTGGTCAATAAATGCGCTTGCAGGGGCTCTAGGAGTGAAAATCGCGCGAATTATTTATGCATGAGAGCTATATCTAAACCTAAACCGATTTTGATGAAATTCACAAAGAATGTCGAAAGTCATGAGAAAATCCTTCCAGTCAATTTTCGACACAATCCGTTAGCAAATACAGTATTGCAATATTAGAATAAATATGAAGGTTTCATCTCAACCAATTTCAATAGGTTTCGTCTCTATGCCAAAATGATCGATCGAATGAAAATTGCGACCTGTAGTTTGTACACAAATTAACATGGACAAAAAGACAGACTAGCTTTTTGTTCCTTCTGGGTGTTACAAACAAATTCTCTAAGTTATAATACCCTGTTCCACAGTAGTGCTGTAGGGTATAAATATACCAAATAAATCAAATAGTGTGTATCTGAAATTGACCCATTGCCATGAATGTCTTGATCATCTGAGCAACAGCTTCAAAATGCGTACAGTTAAATCTTTTTTCAAAAGGCATGTTGTTGTTGTTATTGCCCCATATCTATATGTGGAGGTGGGGCTCCTCGTCTAGCTCCTAAAGGTGGGCAAACTCGTTCCGGTCCAAAGCTCCGATTGCCGCGGTAACATGATGGCCATTGGTTATTTAAAGGCGCCAATTACTCGCCGCCTCGTCATATCGAGCATTTAGTATAAATGGATGAGCCGGTGCCGCCGGCCTCCTACTGAGTCTCTCCGCTCAATACCGCTGATTGTCCGCGACAGCAATTGCAGCTACTCTGTATGGAGCATTTCACTATCCGCATCCTGTGGACACGCCTGGTAGCTCGTAGCTAAGATTCCCATGATAACAATCAACACCACTCAGATCGAAGCTTTGAACTTTAATCAAATATACTTTTTTTACACTTTTTTTCTAAAGCAAGCTAAAAGTAACAGCTGATAACTGACAGAAGAAAGAATGCAATTACAGAGTCACAAGCTGTGAAAAAAAATTTTCAACGCCGAATTATATGAAGAATCCGCAATTACTTTTTGGGCAACCCAATAGTATATAAACTTCTTATAACTGTTTGGGGAAAAATCATTGGGTCGAAAATTGGCACTTATTACAATTATTATACGTATCACCTACAAAGTATATATGTTTCGGATCGTCGTAAAATTCTAAGACGATTTAACGATGTCCGTGTGTCTGTCCGTCTGCCCGTCCATCTGTTGTAATCACTCTAGAGCTTTAAAAAATTGAGCTGATACGTCTCTTTGACGCCACTGGTTAAGTTCTTGAACGGGCCAAATCGGACCGTATTTGGATAGAGCTGCTATATAGACCGATTTTCTGATAAAGGATCAAATGCCCATAAAAACACTGGTTAAGTTCTTGAACGGGCCAAATCGGACCATATTTGGATAGAGCTGCTATATGGACCGATTTTCTAATAAAGGTTCAAATGCCCATAAAAACTTAATTTTTCATCCGATTTTGCTGAAATTTGAAACAGTAAGTAGTTTAAAGCTTCCCGAAAACTGACCCAAATATGGTTCAGATCAGACTTTATTTATAAGCTACCATATAGACCGATCTTCCGATAAAGGGTCTGAAGGCTATAAAAGCTTTATTTATTACCCGATTTCGCTGAAATTTGAATCTGTAGGTTATTTCAAGCCCCCCGACATTTGACGTAAATATGGATCAGATCGGACTATATGTAGATATAGCTGTCATATAGACCGATCTGCCGATAAGGGGTCTGAAGCCAATGAAAGCTTTATTTATTACCCGATTTGCCTGAAATTTGAAACAGTGAGTAGGTTGAGACCTCCCAACATCCGACCTAAATATGGTTCAGATCGGACTATATTTAGATATAGCTGCCAATAGCAATATTTTAGACCACTCAATGTCCGTGCCAAATTTGAGTGCTTAAGTTATCCAATATTCACCGGATTGTGCCAAAATGGGATTTGCATATATACCCAAGGTAGTGGGTATCCAAAGTTAGGCCCGGCCGAACTTAATGCCTTTTTACTTGTTTTTTATGTCATGGTCAAAATAATAACACTTTGTCGTCGTTAGATTAGCTTCAAATGAAGGGGCGCATACCTCCTAGCCTTAGATCTGCTTGTTGAACACTCTTATTCCGAAAAGTGTCCCGAAGATATCTTTGTGAGGAACTCAGTGTTGCTCACCAAATCCTTCGTCGTTTTCCAATCTTCGCCCAAGCCTTATCGTTCCTAAATGCTTTACACACGCTGTCACTTGCCGTAGCTATTTTGGAAAAGTGCAGCCAAAGTCCTATGAGGCCCTTTAATATACCGATTGTCATACCGACCTCTTTCATACTCCCTTTCAGTAATAGCCTAATCCTCTTACGTTTACGTCGCCCTACCTATCATTTCACTGTTCCACAGTGCAATATGCGCGTTTGTTGCTCATGCCATTAAATCTGACTTCGTAGACCCGAAAGGCTTCGCTTTAATCAAGTTAACCAGTGACAGTTCCATGGTCCTCACGGTCTCTGCCCTTTCCTTTTTGTTTAAAAAATGTGAAATAAATATTTGCGGATTTTTAATCTTTTTGCTAGGCTTTTTTTATTATATTTTTTTTTTCTTTGTTATTCATCGTTCATTATATCGTTCAATTCTTTTTAATTTTAAATTTTGCAAACATTTATTTTGAATCTTTCATTTTTATATATTTTTTAGTTTACATTTTTTTAGTTAAACACAAAAATCATAATGCTTTATAATGCTCTTGTTTTGCATCTCAATTTTGCCATTGAATGTTAAGCCTTTTTGTTTCGTCATATTTTTTTATTTTAACATTTATTCACTAAATTGCTTAAATATTTTATGGCACATGTTCCGGCTAATATATGATCCTCATTATCCTGTCCCAATAAGTCAAATATTGTACATTTGTTGTACAAATTCGTTTTTCAAATGGTCACACCATGTGTGCATGCATGTTAGGATCAAATTAATGTTAGCCTACTATCTCTATTGCCATTCATTTCGATTTTATTTGTAAGTTACTCTCATTTGTCCTCGATGGCGTATAATTTATATTCAACGGTTAATTAATGTTACCCATGCACCACGGTGTCCAAAGCAATTGGCTGGCTGCCACACATGTGTATGAATATGTGACTAATTAGAATACAAATGATATCAGCAAGCCAAATGACATCTGATAATGATAATAAAAACGAAAACACCAAAACAAAAATTTTAATATTCGCAAATGAGGTAGAGAGAAGCATTATTTTTGGAAATGAAAACTGAAATGACGTCCAATTTGAGCAGATAATACTATTGGGTTGCCCAAAAAGTAATTGCGGATTTTTTAAAAGAAAGTAAATGCATTTTTAATAAAGCTTAGAATGAACTTTACTTAAATATACTTTTTTTACACTTTTTTTCTAAAGCAAGCTAAAAGTAACAGCTGATAACTGACAGAAGAAAGAATGCAATTACAGAGTCACAAATTGTGAAAAAATTTGTCAACGCCGACTATATGAAAAATCCGCAATTACTTTTTGGGCAACCCAATAATTAAGGTGGTAAATAGGAGAACTGGCTGGAAGAAGAAAAAAAGTTTTTGAAAGAGAACTAGAAAAAGCGTGCTAAGTTCGGCCGGGATGAATATTGGGAACCCATCACCATGGATTCTGCTAAAAATTAAAACAATCTAAATTTAGTTGAAAATTTGTGGCTTCCATCGGCTCATGAAGTCAAATCGGGAGATCGGTTTATAGGGCAGCTATATCAGGTTTTAAACCGATTTGGAGCAAACTTAGCACAATTGTTGAAAATCATAACAGAATACTATGTGCAAAATTTTACAAGAAGTCAAATCGGGAAGTCGGCTTATACGGGAGCTACATCAGCTAACAAACCGATTTGGCCCATACTTGGCACAGTTGTTGAAAGTCACTGCAAAACAAATTTCCAGCCTTATCGGTCAAAAATTGCCGCTTCCACGGTTTCAAGAACTCAAATCGGGAGATCGGTTTATATGGCTATATCAGATTATAACCGATTTGGACTATTCTTGGCACAGTTCTTGGAAGTCATAATAAAACACTTTGTGCATATTTTCAGCCAAATAAGACAAAAAATGTGTCTTCCATGGGCTTAAAAAGCCAAATCGGGAAATCAGCTTATATGGAGGCTATATTAAATTGTGAAAATTTATACTCAACTAGTATTTCTTCAAAATATTCTCCAAGAAATAAGTTTTCATAAAATTTATAGATTTACCCGAAGGACAACGTATGCTAGATGGTCACAAAGAGGGGGTTTTGAGCATTCCAAAACTAGTTGGCCTAATCTAGACTTGAAGAGGTCTACCTCTTTGCTGTTACTGGCTAGAACAGGCGTCTCAGCTTGTGTCCGTCATGACAGGTCACTGTGTAATCGGAAAACATGCTGACCGACTAAGCGTTGCCAGAAACTTCGAAGAAGAAGATACTATAGAACACCTACTGTGTGTGTATTCCGCACAGGCAATTAAAAAGAGCGTTGCCAGAAACTTCGAAGAAGAAGATACTGTAGAACACCTACTGTGTGTATATTCCGCACAGGCAATTAAAAAGATTTCCACTTTAGGTTCTCCTTCCTTTTAGCGGATGTGAACATTCACAAGCTGTTGGGTTTTTTAGAGCGATCTAGAAGGTGAAAGGTTAGGAACTAGAAGGCATCTTCCTTCTTCTGTTCCTGTGGTATCACAATAGACGAAACGTCAATGTGAGTCCGATGGCAGACTGTCACTTTAACCTAACCTAACATCCCGTTACTAATGCTGACTACGTTTGTAAGGTATCCTGTCCAGTCAGAACTTCTCTACCAAGTGGTGTAGCTATACGACACGTCGTTTGGACTCGGCATAAAAAGGGAGGACCCTTAAAATTAAGCTTAACCTTTCATCGAACTGCATTCATTGATATGATAGAAGTATCCTCTGCTCTTTAATGGAATGTTCATGGGAAATTAAATAAGTGCAACCTTTAGTACCATTTGAAAATTCATGGAAAAACATGCTTGACAACCAAGAAATCGAGATGCATGCTTGACAACCAAGAAATTGACAGGCTCAATTGATTTTTGTTTTTTTTCTTTATTTTTTATGAAAAGAAATTGTTTCGTAACTGAATAATAGAAGAAAAAAATTACTTATTTTATTTACCATTTGGTTTCTCCAATTAAATTTTACTTTCTAACTTTTATACTTCTTAATCGACTATATGTTAATAAGCCATGTTCGACCAAGTCATATGTTTATCTACCCTAAATCGTTAAATATTTATTCTAAGACGACCACGGAATTGAATATTATTCATAAATATATAATAATTATTTGCCTGTTAGTTAAGTCAATGTAATTAAGCAACGCATGTTCTAGGCTAATTAATTCACACCAAAATGGAGACAACAAAAACAACCAGCCCCCAGACACACTTCAATATTTTCGAGCCAAAGAAGAGCCATAAATGACCTAACAACATATAAAACATTTATAAAAAAGAAAATAATTAGCATGTTTATTAAACCGTGAAAGAAGGTAGGAAAAGTGAACACAAACGAAGAACGAATACTCAAAAGGTATTGTAGAAACATAAAATAACCTGTCTGAGAACGCTTCACCTGCTGCCAAAGGCTAACAAAGAGGCAACTTTTGTGTTGGAAAACCCACCCAAAAAGGTGGAAATCTCAATTATTTACGAACAGGCAAACAGTTGGAAGGTGTTAAAATAATATGTTATGGTATACTGATATCGCCACACTTGATACACTGCGAAGACACTGTTGTTTATTAGGGAAACACTTGATTACAACTGTTTGGTATAAGTATTTAGTTCAAGGTTAAGTTGGATTATTATTTATGTCAGTCCATTTAACATACTCACTTAGGCAATTTAAGTTCATTCTGAGGCCATAGTTTTTAGCGTCAAGGGAAAGACCTAAAGCAATGATGGAAATCGAGCCCCTTTCGATCGCAATCATGATTTCCAAGGACGGGGAGACGGTTGAAGGTATAAACCGACGGAGGGACGGACGGACGGACATGACATACATACAGAAAGCATATTATATACACTTTATGGGGTCGCAGGTCAATATTTCGAAGTATAAAAAACAGACCGACTAGTTTAGTAATAGATTAAAACCTGTTAAATTCGGCCGTACCGAACTTTGGATACTCACCACTATGGTTATATTAATCATTCTATTTTATTGTATTGTAACTCCACTACCATAGCCATAGTCATATCTAAATAAGGGCTGGTCCGGATCATATTTTATTTAGGTCCCGAGAACTCTTAAGCGAGAAACGGTTTTAGCGAAATTGGGCAATAAATCCGCTTTTTTTTGGCATTAAGACCCTAAATGGCAATATCGGTCTATATGGCAGCTATATCTATATAATCCGATCTGGATCATATTTGGATCGGATGTCGGGAGGATTAAAACAACTCACTATTTAAATTTTCAACGAAATCGGGCTTTTATGGGCTTCAGATCCTATACCGGCAAATCGATCTATATGGCAGATATATCTAAATTTACACCGATCTTAGCCATATTTGGGTCTGGTTGCGGGAGGTTGAAAACAACTCTCTGAATAAAATTTGAGCGGAATAGGGTGATAAATTAGGCTTTATTCGGTTTAAGACCTCTAATCGGCAGATCAATCTATATGACCGCTATATCTAAATATAGTCTGGTCTGAGCTATATGTCGGCAGGTTTTAAACAACCCACTCTTTCAAATTTCAGCGGAATAGGGTAAAAAATAAAGTTTTATGTGCTGAGACTCTAAATCGGCAGATCGGTCTTTATGGAAGCTATTCCTAAATATAGTCCAAACTGAACCATATTGGTAGGTTTAAAATAACTCACGTTTTTTTTTCAAATTTTAGCTAAATCAAGTAATAAATAAAGCTCAAGGCCCTCAGACCCTTTATAGGCAGGTTGGTCTATATAGCAGCTATATCCAAATATAAACCGATCTGAACCATATTGAACACAAATATCGAAGAAGCCTTAAAAAGCCCACTGTGAAAAATTTCAGCGAAAACCAGTAATAAACGTGCTTTAAATCCGAAAATCGGTACATATGGCGGCTATATCCAAAAATATCCCGAACTTGACCGTACCTAATACGAATGTCGAGGGTCCTAACGTTACTCATTGTGCCTAATTTCAACAAAGTCGTCAATAAATTCACCTTTTGTGTGTCTAAAACCTTAAATCGGGAGATTTCAGGTTTTAATCTGGACCGATTGATATCTGAAAATAAATACGCCTCTTATGGGCTCAAGACTTTAACTTGAGGGATGGGTCTATATGGCCGTTATGTCGAAAAAAACCTTAAATCGAGAGATCGGTGTAAATGGCAGCTATATCCAAATATGGACCGATCTAGCGCAAATTAAAGAAGGATGTCGAAGGACCTAACACAACTCAGTGTCTCAAATTTTGGCAAAATCGGAGAATAGAATGCGCCTTTTATGGGCTCAAGGCCCTAAATCGGGACTATGTGTCAGTTTTGTCGTCCCACTATCCCACATTTCAGCGAAACCGGAAACTAAATTAAGCTTTGGTGGGCCTTAGACCTTAAATCGGCAGATCGGTCTATATGGGGGCTATATCAAGATAGAGCCCATCTTCGAACTTATCCTGCCTATGGACAAAACTAAAATCTGTTCAAAGTCTCAGCTTAATACATATCTCTATTTTTATACCCACCACCGAAGGATGGGGGTATATTAATTTTGTCATTCCATTTGCAATACATCGAAATATCAATTGCCGACCCTATAAAGTATATATATTCTTGATCATCTTAAAAATCTAAGGCGATCTAGACATGTCCGTCCGTACGTCTGTTAAAATCACGCTGCAGTCTTTAAAAATAGAGATATTGAGCTGAAATTTTGCACAGCTTCTTTTGTGTCCATAAGCAGGTTAAGTTCGAAGATGGGCCATATCGGACTATATCTTGATATAGCCCCCAAAAAGACCGATCCGCCTTCATTAATTTGGCCCTGATCGATCCAGATTTGGATATAATGCCTTCATGTCTGCTATAGTATAATCACCTAAGTGCGGGTTGCTGTTGGACGCGAAAGCCGGGCAATGACAAAGGAAATTCTCCAACATTTCATCATCTTCCCCGCATGCCCTGCACATGCTATCACTTGCCGCACCGATTTTACATAAGTGAGCTCGTAGTCTTATATGTCCCGTTATGATACCAATAGCTATACTGACCTCCTTCTTGCTTCCTTTCAGTAATAGCCTCGTCTTCTCAAGATCTGGATCCCCCATAGGATTTTCGCCGTCCTACCGACCGTTTCGCTGTTCCACAATGTTGCTTGCGCATTCGTCGCCCACGCCCTTAACTCGGTCTGCGTCGACCCGAAAGGCTTCGAATTACCCAAGTCTATTGACGGCAGTCCCCTGGCCTTCACCGCGAAGTCATCTGCCTTTTCATTCTCCCTTACTCCGCAATGGCCCGGCACCCAAACGATACGTATTTTGCATTCCTCAGTCTCATTTTAGTCTCATCCTTTAGTCTCATTCTTACACTGCAAGACTGTTTGTAACCTTAGCAGCAATACCATATATTCATATCTAGAATAGTCTCTAGTGCCCTAGTGGGCGTGGTCCCCATCATTTTGCCTATGCCAAGACAACTTGTTCTCTGAACCTTTTGTATTATGCTTACGTTGCCTTGTCTCAAACTCAGTCCACCAAACTACTGAGGCGTAACTAAATATTGGTCTAATCACGCTTCTGCAGAGCCAGTTGACTTTGCTCGAATTGAGGCCGCATTTCGAGCCTACGGCTCGTCTATATAGTGCCAAACATCTGTGAGCCTTCTCAGTACGCTCGCGAATGTGACACTTCCAATTCAGTTTCGTGTCCAATATCAATACAAATACAAATCATGCCCATGAACATTCCACTAACAGGGGAAAACTTCTCACATATCAATGAGTGCAGTCCGATTCAAGTTTAAGCTCAATGATAAGGGGCTTCCTTTTTGTAGCCGAGTCCGAACAGCGTGCCGCAGTGCGACACACTTTTTTGGAGAGAAGCTTTACATGTTATAGTACCTCACAAATGTTGCCAGCATTAGGAGGGGAAAAGCACCGCTGAAAATTTTTTTCTGATGGTCTCGCCAGGATTTGAACCCAGGCGTTCAGCGTCATAGGCGGACATGCCTATGACGCTGCGCTACGGTGGCCTGCGCTACGGTGGCCTCCCGTGTCCAATATCACTCCAAAGTATTTGACCTTGTGATACATTCGAAATCGTTGAAATCTTGATGTTCTGGGCATGAATATACAAAGTGATGTTTATTTGGCTGAACATGTATTCGAAGTGTGTAAAGAAGCATTCAAGTGCCTGGCCTCCCTTAAACGGTGCAAGAATTATTTCATTACATCTGATCTTGGTAAGACCTATACCACTTTCACTAGTTTTTTTTCGATTTTCTCCCACTGTGTAACGTGTCGTCATCCTCCTTACATGTCCTACACGTACTATCACTTGCCACACTGATTTTGCATAAGTGAGCTCGTAGTCCTTGTTTTTCGATTTCCCCCCACTGTGCAACGTGTCATCATCCTTCTCACATGCCATACACGTGCTATCAATTAACACACCGCTTTTGCATAAGTGAGCTCGTAGTCCTATAGTCCTGTTTTGATACCGAATGTCATTCTGATCTCTTTATTAGTTGTCTTCGCTAATAGCGTCGTCTGCTCATAATCCTAATCAACCCATAGGATTTTCGTCGTGCTACACACAGCAATGCATAGAGAATATTCATATTTAGTTTAGTTTATTAAGTCTTTCAGTTTATCTCGATTTTATTTTTGGAAAAACTTCTATTGCATTATATTCACCAAAAACACACTTTTTTTTGAAAAACTTTTCTGATTAGGAACATGATAATTGCCTTAAAAATGTGTTCTACCCTAATACACCTAACAAGATAGCTCAAATACTAGCACACTATTGAGGTGCAAGGTAAATAACAGAGAATAAAAATATGCCATTCAGTCATATTTGGGGCTTCGTTCCATGCATTACCTCATCCATTATCTAAGCAACCATCTAACCAAGAATTTGGGGGAGGCAGGAAAAATCCATGCCTAATTATGGGAGTTTCTAACAGGTGTGTTTATTTATTTATGCAAAGAGAGCAGCAGCAGCAGCAGTAGTAGCTGCGGCAGTTTTCCTTTTTTTGTGCGGCTGATGGTGTGCGTCACGTTATGGCCTCTTCCGGTTTGTTGCGTAGAAAATTGTCGCCCTTTATAACTGGAAATGACAGCAAATGGCAGGCATATAGGAGAAAGTTAATTGGATATTTACATGATTTTAAGCAATTTACACCCATACACCCATACAAATTATTTTTGTATTGTCCATTTCACGGCACACCATAGGCGATTGAGTGTCAACAGGGCAAGGGCATGGGTATATGTACGGGAATGGGCCCCAGTTGGCCTAATCATATTCGTGGTTTTGGGTGATAAATTTTTTTCCATTTGGTAAATTTTCTGCCTTACGCACATTAATTTTTTCCCATTTTGTTTTCCGTTTTTCAGCGTATTTCGGAACGTGCCCTCGATGGTTTGAATAATTTGAAAACTTTAAATTTGCGTAACAATCTGCTGAAAAAAATCGATAATGGCCTGCTGCGTGGCACAACGGCTCTGTTGTCCCTAAATGTGCAAAGCAACAAATTGGAAACGTTGACCTTCTACACATTCCAACCGATAATGGACAATTTAGTCAACAGCAGCAGTGAACTATTGCTTAATGGTAAGTTATTTAAAAATTTACAATTTTACACACAAACACACACACTCGTACGATTATTCGCATGTTCGCATTTATGTAGCCAATTTTGTTGGTTGTAGTTGAGAGTGTTTTAAATATAAATCGATAGATATTAGGATGTACTGCACTTAGTTGGGGTAGAGAATGAATTTTGTTTTCATAATTCAGAAACCAGTTAGGTATTTTAAGACTCTGCATATCATCAATCTGCCAAAATGTTTAACAAAATTTCCTCCAAAGACTTAATTTGGATGAAATTTCCCCTTAAAGACAAAATGTCTATGATATTTTCTCTAAAGAAGGCAGAAAAAGTAAAAAGGCGTTAAGTTCGGCCACCTCGGGTATATATGTAAACCACCTTTGGTCAAAATCTGGTGAAAATTCATAACTTATGCCACATAGCAGCTATATCGAAATATGTTCCGATTTGGACCAAATACTAATAAGTACAAGTCATTGTTCAATTGTGTATAACAAAATATTGATCTTTTTTGTAGCTATATTTAAAACAAGTAAAAGCGTGCTAAGTTCGGCCGGGCCGAATCTTATATACCCTCCACCATGGATAGCATACGTCGAGTTCTTTGCGCGGTATTTCTTTATAGGCAAACAAAGAATAATGAATAAGAACTGTTATGCTATTGGAGCAATATCAAGTTATAGTCCGATTCGGACCATAAATGAATTGAATGCTAAACATTGCAGAAGTCATTGTGTAAAATTTCAGTCCATTCGGATTAGAAGAAGCTAAATCGAAAAGTCGGTGTATATGGGAGTTGTATCAAGCTTTAAATCGATTCAGACCATATTTAACATGTATGTTGAAGGTCATGGGAGAAGCCGATGATCAAAGTTTCAGCCAGATTGGATAATACCTACGCCCTCTAGAGGCTCATGAAGGCAAGATCCCAGATGGATTTGTATGGCAGCTATATCAGGTTATACATTGATTTGCGCCGTACTTAGCACAATTGTTGGAGGTCATAGCAAAATACCTCATGCAAAATTTCAGCCAAATTGGATAAGAATTGCGCCCTCTAGAGGCTCAAGAAGTCAAGATCCTAGATAGGTTTATATGGCAACTATACCAGGTTATTATCCGATTTAAACCGTACTTGGTACAGTGGTTGAAAGTAAATCCAAAACGCCACGTGCAAAATTACAGCCAAATCCAGTAAGAATTGCGCCCTCTAAAAGCTGAAGAATTTAAGTCCGAAGATCGGTTAATATGGCAGTTATATCAGGTTATGAACCGATTTGGAACATACTTAACACAGTTGTTGGAAGTGATACCAAAATACCACTACCAAAATTTCAGTCAAATCGGACGAGAAGTACGCTCTCCAGAGGCTTAAGAAGTCAAAACCCTAGGTCTGTTTATATGGCAGCTATATCAAAACATGAACCGATTTGGCCCATTTACAATATCAACCGACCAGCACTAATAAAAAGTATTTGTGCAAAATTACAAGCGTCTAGCTTTACTCCTTCGGAAGTTAGCATGCTTTCGACAGACAGACAGACGGACGGACATGGCTAGATCGACATAAAATGTCATCACGATATATGTGTATGGGGTCTTAGATGCATATTTCAAGGTGTTACAAACAGAATGACGAAATTAGTATACCCCCATCCTATGGTGGAGCTTATACGACACAGATGTCGAATAGCCTAACATAAGTCACTGTGCCAAATTTCAGTTAAATCGGATTATAAATGCGCCTTTGATGTGGCCAAGACTTTAAATCAATATATGGTTCTATATGGCAGCTATAACCAAATCTGGACTGATTTGGGCCAAGTTGCAGAAAAATGTCGAAGAGCCGAACACAACTTACTGTTCCAAATTTCGGCGACATCGGACAATAAATGCGTATTTTATGGGCCCAAAACCTTAAATCATGAGATCGTTTTATCTGGATCGATCTGTGGCATATTGCAGAAGTATGTCGAGGGGCTTAACATAACTCACTGTCGCAAATTTCGGCGAAATTGGACAATACATGGACCCTTTAATGGGTTTAACACCTTAAATCGAGAGATCGGTCTATATGGCAGCTATATCCAAATCTGGACCGATCTTTGCCATATTGCAGAAGTATGTTGACGAATATCACACAACTCAGTGTCCTAAATTTCGGCGACATCGGACAATAAATGCGCCTTTTATAGGTCCAAAACCTTAAATCGAGAGATCGGTCTATATGGCTGCTATATCTAAATCTAGACCGATTTGGGCCAAACTGAAGAAGTATTTCGAAGGACCTAACTCAACTCATTATCCCAAATTTCAGCAAAATCGGATAATAAGTGTGGGTTTTATGGGCCTAAGACCCTAAATCGGCGGATCGGTCTATATGAAAGCTATATCCAAATCGGGACCGATCTGGGTCAAATTGAAGAAGGATGTCGAAGGGTCAGCGTTACTCATTGTCTCAAATTTCAGCAAAATCGGATAATAAATGTGGATTTTATGGGCCGAAAGCTCTAAATCGGTGGATCGGTCTGTATGGGGACTATTTCAAGATATAGTCTGATATGGCCCATCTTCGAACTTAGCCTGCTTATGGACAAAAAAAGAATCTGTGCAAAGTTTCAGCTCCATATCTCTATTTCGAAAGACTGTAGCGCGGTTTTAACAGACAGACAGACGGACATGGTTATATAGTCTTAGAATTTTACGCTGATCAAGAATATATATACTTAATATGGTCGGAAAATGGATATTTCGAAGTGTTGCAAACGGAATGACAAAATGAATATACCCCCATTCTTTGGTGGTGGGTACAAAAATACCCAAAGAAAAAAAGTTCGATAAAATTTTAGCAAAAGATACCATTTTAATGAAGTTTTCTCTAAAAACGAAATTGAAAAAAAAAAATTCTTTAAAAACGGAAGTTAAAAGAATTTTTCTTTAAAAACAAAATTTCAATAAAAGTTGTTTCTGTTTTCTGCACATAACCCCCTACAGTTACCTCCTTGACAGTATTCATTGTTTAAAAAAATGTTTTTATATTGTCATGCCAGTCTATTATTTATGTCAATTTGCTGTTTAATTATTCAATATCTAATTAGAACAATTTCCACATGGTGGAATATATCGAAGAGTCCTTATAAAAATTGCCGCAAAGGCTTTTAGTGGTATTATTTGGAATTTATTTTAAGCTCAAATGGATTTTCATTTATGCATTTGGCAGCTTTGATATTCGCTTATGTTTTTACACATGTTTGTTTAGGAAGTATTTTTGCTATTTTTGTTTTTTTTTTTTTTTTTTTTGAATATTATGTGTCTCTTTATTTAAGCTATAAATGGTATTTGTAAATAATTGCATTCATATGGGAGAAGTGAGGCGGAAAATTTGCCATTTGCCATAGTATCGAACGTTTTTGTCCTACTCACGTTTTTGTCCTACTTATTGCGATCTTGCAGTAGATAAATTTTGCAATAAGTAAAGCGTATAGTAAATATTTTTATTGCAGAAGATGAAAATTTTAAGCTAAGAGATAAACAGTGAACAGAGAGGTCTACGCTTGCAGTTGTTATGAAAATTTTCCCACATTCCATTGAGGAACAGTGGGCAAACCTTACTATAGAATGATTAAAATGTTATATAATGATTAATATATGCCGTTGTTAATGTTGAATTATATAAATCAGGATCTCTGGATTGTCATTCCTTGGTACAGTCTGCCATCAGATCCACTTAGTCGTTTTCGTCCATTTTGATACCACAGGAACAGAAGAAGGACTATGTCTTCTGGTTCCTACCGTTGAACCATCCACACCGCTTTTAAAAGCCCTACAATTTGCGAATGTTCACATGCGCTAAATCAGACAAGTTCTCAAAGCAATGAAAACCTAAAGTCTTCTGACTGTCAGTGCGGGACACACTCACAGAAGGTGTTCTATAGTCTCCTCTTCTTCGATGTCCTCAAGACTTCTGCAAAAGACTTTAGGCTAGGTTAGGTTTAAGTGACAGTCTGCCACCAGATTCAGACGTTCTCGTCCATCATGATATCACAGGAACAGACGATGGAAGATGCCTTCTGGTTCCTACCGTTGAACCATCCGCATCCATTATATCAGACAAGTTCTCAAAGAAATGAGAACCTAAAAATAAACTCCTTCGGACTGCCAGTACGTGACATACACACAACAGTTGTTCTATAGACTATTCTTCTCCGACATCCTCACAGTTTATGCAAAATTCGTTACTTGCAACCTTCAGTCAGTCAGCATGTTCCGATCAGACAGTGACCTGTCATGACGGGCACAATGACTTGAGACGTCTGTTGCAGCTATCGGCAGCAAAGCGGAGGACTAGAGGTGATTGAATTAGAATTCTTCATGCGTGAGCGTGAGTGAGTGAAATCATGCTCTCGACACTTATCACGACTCACGAGAAAATCACGACTCACGACTGATGAGACTTTCCCCACTCACGAGACACTCACGTGATAGTGCGTGACCGTGAGTGAACTAAAATTCTTCATGCGTGAGAGTGAATGAGTGAAATCATGCTCTCGACACTTATCACGACTCACAAGAAAATCACGACTGATGAGACTTTCCCCACTCACGAGACACTCACGTGATAGTGCGTGACCGTGATTGAACTAAAATTCTTCATGCGTGAGGGTGAGTGACTGAAATCATGTTCTCGACACTAATCACGAATCACGAGAAAGTCACGACTCACAAGACACTCAAGACTCACGAGAAACTCACGAGCAACCCACGACTCACTCATGACTCACGAAACGCTCACGACTCAAGAGACAAACAAAAAAACAAAAAAGAACAAGTAAAAGCGTGCTAAGTTCGGCCGGGCCGAATCTTATATACCCTCCACCATGGATCGCATTTGTCGAGTTCTTTTCCCGGCATCTCTTCTTAGGCAAAAAAAAGGATATAAGAAAAGATTTGCTCTGCTATTAGAGCGATATCAAGATATGGTCCGGTTTGGACCACAATTAAATTATATGTTGGAGACCTGTGAAAAATGTCAGCCAATTCGAATAAGATTTGCGCCCTTTGGGGGCTCAAGAAGTAAAATAGAGAGATTGATTTATATGGGAGCTGTATCGGGCAATAGACCGATTCAGACCATAATAAACACGTATGTTAATGGTCATGAGAGAATCCGTCGTACAAAATTTCAGGCAAATCGGATAATAATTGCGACCTCTAGAGGCTCAAGAAGTCAAGATCCCAGATCGGTTTATATGGCAGCTATATCAGGTTATGAACCGACTTGTACTTTATTTGACATAGTTGTTGAAAGTAACAATAAAAAACGTCTTGCGAAATTTCAGCCAAATCGGATAGAAATAGCGCCCTCTAGAAGCTCAAGTCAAGTCCCCAGATCTGTTTATATGACAGCTATATCAGGTTATGAACCGATTTGAACCATATTTGGCATAGTTGTTGGATATCATAACAAAATACTACGTGTCAAAATTCATTCAAATTGGATAAGAATGAATTTTGACACGTAGAAGAAGTCAAGACCCCAGATCGGTTTATATGGCAGCTATATCAGGTTATGAACCGATTTGAACCATACTTCGCACAGTTGTTGGATATCATAAGAAAACACGTCGTGCAAAATTTCATTCCAATCGGATAAGAATTGCGCACTCTACAGGCTCAAGAAGTCAAGACCCAAAATCGGTTTATATGGCAGCTATATCAGGTTATGAACCGATTTGAACCATACTTGGCACAGTTGTTGGATATCATAACAAAACACGTCGTGCAAAATTTTATCCCAATTGGATAAGAATTGCGCACTCTAGAGGCTCAAGAAATCAAGACCCAAGATCGGTTTATATGGCAGCTATATCAAAACATGGACCGATATGGCCCATTTACAATACCAACCGACCTACACTAATAAGAAGTATTTGTGCAAAATTTCAAGCGGCAAGCTTTACTCCTTCGGAAGTTAGCGTGCTTTCGACAGACAGACGGACGGACGGACGGACAGACGGACGGACATGGCTAGATCGACATATGGGGTCTCAGACAAATATTTCGAGTAGTTACAATCAGAATGACGAAATTAGTATACCTCCCATCTTATGGTTGAGGGTATAAAAACAAAATTTTTTGAATGCTCTCAAATCATACGGTATTTTAACGTTCGAATCTGTCTACAGACGCAAAGAAAGGAATAGATCAAATAAGTGTATATGCAGGGCTGATACATTTTATACATTAATATACGTACAATCAAATCCAGTATGAATTGGAACAGGGGGGAAAATTGTTATTTGCTTCATGGAGAAATATTTGTTTAACCATGACTCGTGAGTCGTGATTGTCTCGTGAGTCGTGATTGTCTCGTGAGTCGTAATTTTCTCGTTAGGGCCTCGTGAGTCTTGATTATCCCTTGAGTCGGGAGTGTTTCGTGAGTGTCTCCTGAGACTTGATCTTTTTGTGAGTCGTGTGTGAGTAAACTTTTTGTTTTGTGACCGTGCGTAAACGTTAGTCGACATAAAATAATCGTGCGTGAGCGTGCGTGAATAAAATTTTTTTCTCGTGAGATTGCGTGATCGTTGTTAGTGATGTCAGGCGCACATCGCTTCGATGGACATCTTCAAGTCTAGATTACAAACAACAAACAAATTTAACCATTAACATTAAGGAACAGGGGCAAACTTCTCACATATCAAAGAGTGCTGTCCGATTCAAGTTTAAGCTCAATGAAACGTAAAGGAGTGCCAAGTTTGGCCTGGTCGAGTCTTGGGTACAATGGGCTAAAATGTAGCCTTGTTATCTGAGTTTGTATTTAAATTAATTTGGTCTCAAGAAGTCATATCGGGATATCGGTACTAAGGGGGTCCTATTGACCGATTCCGATTATACTTGGCATAGATGTTGAAAGTCATAACCCAAGTCTTTGCTCCTTTTATCGAATTCGGATGAAATTAAAGACTTCTAAGGGCTCCAGAAGTCAAATCCGGGGATCGGTTTATATGAGGGCCATGTCATACTTGGCATGGATGTTGAAAATCAAAACCCAAGTCTTTGTTCCAAATTTCAGCCAAAATTTAGCCATTCCATTGGCAACACCTCGCAATATGCATCTAAGACCCCATAAGTCATATGTACTATTGATCGTCATGACATTTTAAGTCGATCTAGCCATGTCTGTTCGTCTGTACGTCCGTCTGTCTGTACGTCCGAAGGAGCAAAGCTTGTATTTTGCACAAATACTTCTTATTAGTGTAGATCGGTTAGGATTGTAAATGGGCTAAATCGGTCCCTTTTTTGATATATATGCCATGTAAACCGATCTTGGGTCTTGACTTCTTGAGCCTCTACAGGGCGGAATTCTTATCAGATTTGGCTGAAATTTTGCACACGTCGTTGAGGAATGACTCTCAACAACTGTGCCAAGTATGGTCTAAATCAGTCCATAGCATGATATTGCCGCCATATAAACCGACTTCCCAATAAGAGTTCTTGGGCTTCCAGAGCGTGCAAATCTTATACGATTTAGTTTAAATTTTGAATAACTTCCAGCAACTGCGTCAAGCATGGTCAAAATCGGCTGATAACCTGATATAGCTGCCATATAAACCCATCTCCCAATTTTACACTCTGAGCCACTGGAGGGCGCAATTTGTGCTCGATTTTCCTGAAATTTGGATACAGTATTTTTTAATGACTTCGAACTGCCATGACAAGTACGGTCCATATCGGTCAATAATTTGATGCCAAAGAAAGTTAATCGCGCGCATCTTCTTCCTCAGCGACGAAGCTCATTTTTGGGTACGTAAATAAGCAGAATTGTCGATTTTGGAGTGAAGATCAGCCAGAATCATTGCAAGAGCTACCAATGTATACAGAAAAGTCACAGTTTGGTGCGGTGTATGGGCTGGAGGCATCATTGGGCCGTACTTCTTCAAAGATGATGCGAATCGTAACGTAACTGTGAATGGTGACCGCTACCGTGAGATAATATCCAATTTTTTTTTGCCAAAAATGCAAGAGCTTGACTTGCATGGCATGTACCACATGCCACACAGCACGCGTAACAATGGACTTATTTCACGTTCGAGACCGGTCAATTGGCCGCCTAGATCGTGCGATTTGACGCCTTTATACTATTTTTTGTTGAGCTATGTTAACGCTCATGTTCTTACAAACAAGCCTGTTTCAATTGACGCATTGGAAGACAACGTTGAAGCATTTATTCGTAAGATATCGGCCGAGATGTTGGAGATGTTGGAGAGTGTGCCAAAATTGGACTAAGCGGATGGACCATTTGAGGCGCACTCACGGTCAACGTTTGCATGAAATTATCTTCAAACATTAAATTATATGGACCGTACATTCGATTCAAATAAATATTTCAGGCATTTGTTCTGAATTTTATGGTTTTTTTTTTTGGAAAACTTTCCTATAGCTCTTAAAAAATCACCCTTTATTTATAATCAGAATATCTGCTGGTAGATATGCCTGCACCCAAAGCCATTTGTTTGTTTGATTATTGTTGTTGTAGCAGTGTGTTGTACACCGAGGCGGCAGCCTTTACCAATAAAGGACACCATGGGTACAATCAGGAATGTACAGTTGGCTTCCATGGAATTTGATTCATTGGCCACTCATTGCTCTTTAAATTTTTCTGCTTTTCTTACTCTCCACTTTACTCCAAATATCTCGGCTTCGCCTGGCGAGTTGTCACTAACTGCAGGGTTTGTCCTTATGCCGTATTCTTGACATCGGTAGCATTTAGCCGCTCCTCCTTACATTCTAGTAAAGATTTTGCAGTCTCATCCATTGAATGGGCAATGGTGTGCCATTTTTCTGCAAATTCAGTGCGACGAATGGCTCTTGTTTCAAAAAACTGGGTCAGTTGAGTGGAATATAACTTGGCCATGTGCTGGTTCTGCATATAACTGACGTACCTCTTCCACGTAGAGGCCCCCCTATGCTAAGACGGGAGCGAACATTTGCTTGTGCCAATTAAAGCGCTTTACGCCAAGACTATTTAAGTTCCCTCCCCTTCTAACTGTAAGTCAGTCTGTAGTTCTGAATTTCTTCTCATCCGAATTAAAGTAATCTTAACTTTTTATATCCTACACCACCACTGTGGTACGGGGCATTATAAGTTTGTGCATTTGTTTGCAACGCAAAGAAGGAGAAAAGCTAGACCCTTTGATAAGTATACCGATCGACCCTGAATCACTTTCTGATTCGATTTAGCCATGTCCGTCTGTGAGTCCATGTATCCTTGTAATCAAAGTCCAGGTGGTATTTGTTGTTCAATCATCACGAAATTTTGCACATATCACTTTTTTGGCCCAAGGACGAACATTGTTGATTTTGTGAGTAATCGGTTCAGATTAAGATATAGTTCCCATATATATGAATCGCCCGATTTGCACTTAAATGGCCATAATTTTCAACCGATCTGCACAAAATTTGGCACGGATTGTTTTGCTACTGATTTTAACATATCTGCGAGATTTCATCAAAATCGGTTCAGATTTTGATATAGCACCCATTTATATGTGTCGCCCGATTTGCACTTAACTGGCCGTAGTAGCTACAACTTTCAACCGATCTGCACAAAATTTGGCACGGACAGCTTTGTTACTGTTTGCGAGATTTCATCGGTTCAAAATTGGTTCAAATTTGGAAGTAACACCCATACATATTCATCGCCGGTTTTGCACTTATATGGCCGTAGTAACAGCAATTTTCAAACGATCTATGTGAAAGTTGGTTCAGATTTAGATATTGCTCTCATAAACATATATATATATGTATGTTTTACCCGAAATTATAATTGTGGGGTAGGTGTAGGGTATTATATAGTCGGCTCCGCCCGACTTTTGCCTTTCCTTACTGGTTTTCCTTCTTAAAGTGAAAAAATACCTATTGCCTTTGCCCATTATTACCACTCATTATCATACTAACTGTATGTTATGAGTTAGTGTTAGTGTGTTTGTATTGGAGTATGTGTGAGGGAAATACTTAGGGTAATGCTTACAAAACATTATGACCATTAAGGAAACGTTAGATCGTCGCAGCTGAAAATGCTCATTTCCGTTTGCCATTCCTTTTGCCGAATGGCAAGGCACTAAACAAACTACCTCAGCGATAGGAGGAGCAGCAACACTTGACCATATATATTTCTGCAGCCACTGTTTGACTGGGCCACAGTTATCATCATCTCCTGACTTCCCACAGTTATTCAAGTTTCCGACTCTGTAGTCCATGAATCTTTTCTCATTCTCATGCCCATTGCTGTAGTAGCAGTGTGCTCTATTATTTAACCGTTTTCATTGTTTTGCGAAGAGTTTTGTTGGGGCGCCATGTTTTCTGTTATAATTACACGCAATTGTAATTGTCGGTTATGTGAACACGTACTGGAGACGGTGCTACTAAGCCAACCCATTTGCCAAGCACACCAATATATACTAAGGGATAAGAGAGAAAGGGCGAAGCAACAGAATGATATAGTTAAACTGGTCTGAGCTAAGGCAGCCAAGGCAAATCTTTTTGTTTTTGGTCAACTTTACTCTCAGAAAAATGATAAGGGAAAATCTTTTTATTTCGCCATAAGTTAGAATTTAACTAGAATTAAGTAAAAATGATTTACTTGAACTTGGAGTAAAATTTCAAATAAAATCCCTTAAACTCCCATTATAACCTTGATTTAAATTTAATTTTTTTTTCTAGTGTATCTTGTAGCTCACAACTATTTTCTGTTATTACGCTAAGAGTATGAAGTGCTAAGCCTTTTTTAGGCGGGAGGGGGCTAAGGTTTTCTAGCTACTTTGGTGCACAAAGCAACTTTGAAATCGGGACAATAGCAGCAACATTTGAGACTAAATGCGGAGCGGTAAATGGTCATTAAAACGAAAGAATAAACGACGCATTAAAAATAGATAATCACCTGTGTAATTAGTCTCCAAAGAGTGTTATTATCCACATATGTTGGTAACTGGGGGCCCTTCTATCCCCATTCAAAGGTGTTGTCAGTTGGTGTCCCCAGTGAGAGAAGGAGGGAGGTAGTACAGGCATAAATCCATCCCAAATCGGAGCTTGCGAAACAAATGAAAATTAGATAGCAATTTCTGAATAAATAATAGTGGCATTTAAATGCTTTTCCTTTTCCTTGGTTGCCTTGCTCATAGGTGACACATATTGTCTTTTTTTTTTTTGAAGAAATAATTTCCACTCTGGAAAAGGATGAGGGTTTTTAAATGTTTAAAGTAAAAATTCTTAAAAGTTTAATTAAAAAAAAATTAGAGGAGGTGTACTAAAAGTACACCCCAATTTCCACTCACATTGGAAAAGGATGGGGGTTTTTAAATGTTTAAAGTAAAAATTCCTAAAAGGTTAATTAAAGAAAATTAGAGGAGGTGTACTAAAAGTACACCCCACGTCACACAGTGGCATAGGATCGAAAAAAAAAAAAATATTAAAATAATCTGCCGTTTCAGAAAGGGTTGAGATATAACTTTGATATTTAAAATGGTTAGAGGTGAGGTGTTGACTAAGTGATATGCAAAATTTTAAGACCCTTGGTGGTCCAAATTAGGTTTAAGTGGCAGTCTGCCATCAGACTCACTCAGACGTTCGAGTCCATTGTGATACCACAGGAACAGAAGAAGGAGATGCCTTCTAGTTCCTTTCGTTGAACCATCCAGATCGCTTTAAAAAGCCCAATAACTTGCTTATGTTCACATCTGCTAAATCAGACAGGTTCTCAAAGAAATGAGAACCTAAAGTGGAACTCCTTCTAACTGCTAGTGAGGGACACACACACAGAAGGTGTTCTATAGTCTCTTCTTCTTCGATGTCCTCAAAGCTTCTGCAAAAGTCGTTGCTGGCAACTTTCATTCTGTCAGCATGTTTTCCTATTAGACAGTGACCTGTCATGACGGAGACAATGAATTAAACGTCTGTTCTAGTAAGTGACATCAAAGAGGTAGATCTCTTCAAGTCTAGATTAGGCCACATAGTTTTGGAATGCTAACAGCACCCTCTTTGCTACCATCTATCATTCGTTGTCCTTCGGGCCTGGTCTTGAAAACTTAGCTTACATGTCGCATACCCACAGATTCCAGTATCCCTGGAATGTGCATGGTTGTTCCTAGTCTCTCAAGCTCGTCCGCTTTACAGTTCTCTGGGATATCTCTTTAGCTTTCGCCAGGGATTTAATGGCTGCTTGGCTGTCTGAGAAGATATATATGCCAATCGTCGTTATGACATTATATCTTAGCCCTTCCACCTCTTCCTTAATTGCATGGATCTCCGCTTGATACACACTGCAGTGGTCGGATAACCTTTTCGATATGACCATTTCTAAATCTTTAGAGTACACCTCAAAGCCTACCTGGTCGTCTTGTTTATTACATTTATTGAATTAAACATTTACTGATCATTTTATTGAATTGAAAATATTTAAAGCACTTTTCAATTTGCTTTTAGCCAAAATCAGAATCGACGCTAACCTCTAACCTATTAGAAATGTTCTCCGCACGTTTACCCACAATTGTCTGTGGCTTATTGCCATTGTTCATTTTTGTTTGGTAGCGGCAGCAATATAAATATTTGTTGGTCAAATTCCATCAATGTCTGCTTATGGTTGGTAGAATCGTTGCATTGATGCAGATGCAAATGGGTTATCACATGAAAATTTATAAATTTTGATTAATCCCCAACATCGGCAGAATTTCTGGAAATCATGTTATATCCTCTATCATGAGATTAGGGAACATATATACACCATAATATCCTTTGTAACACTTTAAAATATTGGTCTGAGATACTATAATGGTTATATTCTTGTCCGTCTGTCTCTCTGTACATTTCTCGGTTACTACTACTAAACTAAATTTCCCATGAGAATTCCATTTAGGCACAGGGGAAACTTCTCTCATGTCAATGAGTGCAGTCCGATTAATGTTTAAGCTCAGTAATAAGGCGGCTCCTTTTTATGCCAGTGCCGCATAGCGACACCACTTGGTAGAGATGTTTTAACTTGGCAGGATACCTCATATATGTAGTCAGCATTAGTAAGGGGATAACCACCAATGAAAAATTTTCTGATGTTCACTCCGCGATTTGAATGCAGGTGTTTCTCTTCATAGGCGGACATGCTAAACTCTCCCCGTTAGTTTCTTGAAGGCATGCTTTCTTTCAAACTAAGAAGCTAGCCACTCGCATTTTTGCACAATATTTTCTTGTCGATAAAAGTCAGATCAAATTGAAAATAGGCTAAATTGGTTTATGCTCGGATATTGCTGCCATATCAAACGTTCTTCCAACTCTTTTTCTTGAGGCCTTAGTGGACCTAATTGTTAACCTATTTCAATAAAACTTTGCAGCAATTGTGTTGTTATAACTTTAAAATGGTTCCCCAATAATTGTTTCTTCCATCCTATTCGTATAACCCTTCACATATTTTTTACCTCAACAAATGATTTCGGCCATTTTGCCTTGTACTTTGCAAATGCTCACGGTATGGAATTCAATTATATTGATTTCTTCCCCATCCTTTTGACTTTTTCCTTGAATTAAAACGAAATTTTTAATTTCGAAAAAATGTTTGCAATTGCATTATCAATGGTTGTTTGAACAAATAAAATCTGTGGTTTGTCTACCATTTCTGCCAAATGCCATTTGCTATTAAAGATAGTGATTGAGAACATGTCTTTTAGCCAAAAACTAATTAGCAAAGGTTGAATCGTACATGTCTGGAAGGTTAAATTAAATCAAATGCTACTATTTTGTTGTGGTGGAAGAAAATAGGAAATAAAAGGTAAAATGATATTTAATTTTCTTTTTCTCCCCGCTATGGGATGGGGGTGTGAACAACTTCGTCTAGTTTAGTTTAAAATCCCACTAAAACTTTAAAATTTTTTGTTGGAATTGCGTCTAGCTAATACGAATGGGATTTTTATTTTCTTTATATTTAGAATAGAACAGCAAAACTCTTAAAAAAATTATGGTGCGCAAACTGCATTGGGCTGGCTACAGTGATCGCGATTTCGGCCTTATCAAGGGCATCATCAGACTGTTTAGCCTTTAAAAGATTACGTGCTTCCATCAACGCTAGCTAGTGAGCAGTTTTAAGGTAGAAGCATGCCTTTTCAAAAAAAAGTTGGGTCTTGTTGGTTAATGTTTTCTTAGAGTGCATTGAAACAAACAAGCCCAAACAGGCAAAAAAATTTGAAAATGAAAAAATTCAGCAGAGCCTGGCCGACATTCGAACCTGGGCACACGGAGCAACAGCGCGAGCAGCTGCCTTCAAAGCTTTAATACAACTTCCAGCGTTCAAAGTGATTAATACAACTTCCAACAGATGCACAGAATCTTGTGTTGCCATGGAAGTAGTGTAATTGTTGCAGATAAAAAAATCTGTCATTGCACGAAAACACATGCATTGGGAAAAGTACAGTTAATAGACAGGGTTGTAAAGCGTGGTTAATGGGGTATTTGCATCATAGAGGCGTTTTCGCAATAAATACGATACAAATGCATATCAACAAACGGCCCTTGAAGCCATCTCTCCTTATATGGTTGAAAAATCTTCTAACTAAAGACGAAACGCGTCCCATAATGGTTGGTGTGTGTTGTGATATCTGGCTCTCCTTTTCCATTTGCAAAGAAAATCTCCGATCATTGAGCTCGTATCGAAAGAGAAGCCAACGAAAATTGTAAAATTTAATGATTTTCGCCCTAAACGGCAAACAAAAAAACTTTAAAATGAGAAATGCATTAAGTTCGATTGTGCCGGACTTTGGATACCCAACACCTCTAGTATGTAAAAACACAAAATTTCGTCAAAATTCCATGAAATATGCTTAATTTTTTTTTTTATTTATTTATTTATTTATATACAGACAAAAATAATTTTGAACAAGTAAAACCGTGCTAAGTTCGGCCGGGCCGAATCTTATATACACTCCACCATGGATCGCATTTGTCGAGTTCTTTTCCCGGCATCTCTTCTTAGGCAAAAAAGGATATAAGAAAAGAGTTGCTCTGCTATTAAAACGATATCAAGATATGGTCCAGTTCGGACTACAATTAAATTATATGTTGGAGACCTGTGTAAAATTTCAGCCAATTCGTATAAGAATTGCGCCCATTGGGGCTCACGAAGTAAAATAGAGAGAACGATTTATATGCGATCTGTATCGGGCTATAGACCGATTCAGACCATAATAAACACGTTTTTTGATGGTCATGAGAGGATCCGTCGTACAAAATTTCAGCCATATCGGATAATAATTGCGACCTCTAGGGGTCAAGAAGTCAAGATCCCAGATCGGTTTATATGGCAGCTATATCAGGTTATGAACCGATTTGAACCTTATTTGGCACAGTTGTTGGATATCATAACAAAACACGTCGTGCAAAATTTCATGCCAATCGGATAAGAATTGCGCACGCTAGAGGCTCAAGAACTCAAGACCCAAGATCGGTTATATGGCAGCTATATCAGGTTATAAACCGATTTGAACTATACTTGGCACAGTTGTTGGATATCATAACAAAACACGTCGTGCAAAATTTCATTCCAATCGGATAAGAGTTGCGCACTCTAGAGGCTCAAGAAGTCAAGACCCAAGATCGGTTTATATGGCAGCTATATCAAAACATGGACCGATATGGCCCATTTACAATACCAACCGACCTACACTAATAAGAAGTATTTGTGCAAAATTTCAAGCGGCTAGCTTTACTCCTTCGGAAGTTAGCGTGCTTTCGACAGACAGACGGACGGACGGACGGACAGACGGACGGACATGGCTAGATCGACATAAAATTTCACGACGATCAAGAATATATATACTTTATGGGGTCTCAGACGAATATTTCGAGTAGTTACAATCAGAATGACGAAATTAGTATACCCCCCATCTTATGGTGGAGGGTATAAAAACCACAACTTTTGTCACCATACCGACGACGAAATTTGTTCATTTTCCTGCAGCAATTTATGTTGAATCTCAACGATCCTAAGTACACATTTGTTGTTGTAAGGCAATCACCTTGCAAGTCAACATGTAAAGAAAAACAAGCAAATAAAAACGTCCTAAGTTTGGCCGGGCCGAATCTTATATACCTTCCACCATATATCGCATTTATCGAGTTCTTTTCCCGGTATCTCTTTTTAGGCAAACAAAGGATACAAGAAAATAATTGCTGTGCTATTAGAGCTACAGCGGTCAAAAAAAGTATTCATCATTAGCAAAATTGATAATAAATTCACTTATTTTGGGTAATTGAAGAAAATTTAAAGTAAACAAATAATGCAGTTTTATGCAATAGTTTATTTTTCGTAATATGTTTTAAAATAAATTCAAAAAATAAATTTAATTAGCGCAAAAAATGCAATTTTATATAATAACACCAAAAACAGAACAAAAAAAGTATTCATCATTGATGTGCTATCATCAAAGTCAAATTCAAATATTATTTGGGAATCCCCCTTTTCTGTTTTATTTAGTAAAGGAGGCTTTGCCCTTGACAGCAAATGTTTAATTTCATTGAAAATATAGTTTTTGTCAAAATGGGTCGTAAGCAAAACGAGGTTTCTGATGAGGTAAAAGTTTTGATAATAAAACACCACAGGAATGGTTTAACTCAAAAAACTATCAGTGAAATATTAAATAGACCACGATCTACTATACAATCCATCATCAGAAAGTGGACAGAAACGAAAACTGTTGACAATAAACCAAGATCTGGTCGACCAAAAGCACTTTCAGTTGGAGATGTGCGTTGGCTAGTGCGGCAAGTTCAGAAAACTCCGAAGACAAATGCGACCATTCTTCGTAAAAACACTATGGAATATTTAGGGAAGGAAGTTACTACACAAACAATTCGAAATACACTCAAAAGGCATAGTTACAGAGGAAGAACTGCACGTAAGAAGCCCTTTATAAATAAAATAAACCGAGTGAAAAGGCTAAACTTCGCAAAAATGTATGTAAAACAGCCCGAATCATTTTGGAAAACAGTCATTTTTGCAGACGAGAGCAAGTTTAATCTTTTTGGGTGCGATGGAAAGGTCATAGTGTACAGAAAACCAAATACAGAGCTTGAAGAACGAAACACAGTTGCTACTGTAAAACATGGTGGAGGTGGTTTAATGGTTTGGGGGTGTATGGCGGCTTCAGGAGCGGGAAATCTTGAAATTATTAATGGAGTAATGGATCATAAGTATTACATTGACATTTTAAAGAGGAATTTAAAAGATAGTGCTGTAAAACTTGGGCTTGGTAATAACTTTCAATATTATCAAGATAATGACCCCAAACATTCTGCTTTAAATACCAAGATGTGGATGCTGTATAACTGCCCCAAAGTCATTAAAACTCCTCCTCAAAGTCCCGACTTGAACCCAATTGAACATCTTTGGGAACATCTCGAACGCAAATTGAGAACGCGCAATTTTTCGAGCAAGAGTCAAATGCAACAGGTGATAATGGAGGAATGGACTAATATAGACTAAAATATAACCGCTAAATTAGTCCAATCGATGTCAAACCGTTTAAAAGAAGTTATAAGACGCGGTGGTCGAATAACAAAGTATTAATTTTTTTAAATTATGTTATTTATTTTTTTTGTTTTTTTGCAATGATGAATACTTTTTTTGTTTAATTTTTTGTGTTCAGCTGTAAAATGGCCCTTTTTGTTCCAATAAATACTATTTTTTTCTTTAAAAACAATGAAATTGTGTACATATATATCACACAAGCACTACTGCATCATTAGTTTAATATGTTTTTATTCCAATTGTCTTTTGTAGACTTATTAAAAAAAAAACATTGAATGATGAATACTTTTTTTGACCGCTGTATATCAAGTTATGGTCCGACGGACGGACATGGAGAGATGTACTTAAAATGTCAAGACGATCAAAAATATATTTCGAGGAGTTACAAACAGAATGACGAAATTAGTATACCCGCATCCTATGGTGGAGGGTATAAAAACCATATGTTGAGATCAGATCAAAACTGTGGCTGCTATAGCCATAATAGCTCCGGATCCGGACCGATTTTTTCCAAAATCAAAGTATATATGTAAACCACCTTTCGTCAAAATCCGGTGAAAAATGCATACCTTACGCCCCATAGCAGCTATATCGAAATATTTTCCGATGATATGGGGCTATATCAAGATATATTCCGATATAGCACATCTTCGAACTTAATCTGCTTATGGACAAAAAAAGATTCTGTGCAAAGTTGCAGCTCAATATCTCTATTTTTAAAGACGGTAGTGTGATTTCAACAGACAGACGGACGAACATGGCAAGATCGTCTTAGATTTTTACCCTGATCAAGAATATATATACTTTATAGGTTCGGAAATGGATATTTCGATGAGTTGCAAACGGAATGACAAAATGAATATACCCCCATCCTTCGGTATAAAAAACAAGTAAAAAGACATTAAGTTCGTCCGGGTCGAACTTTGGACACACACACACGACACAATCCGGGGAAAATTGAATAATATATGCACCCAAATTCAACACTGACATTGAGTGGTATAATAAATTGACCACGTTGTGCTTTGTTATAACTTCTAACAACTGTGTCAAGTATCGTCTTAGTCGGTTCATAACCTCATATAGCTGTCATATGAACCGATTTTCAGGTTTGACTTCTTGAGCCTCTAGAAAGCGTAATTACCACCCAATTTGTTCTAAATTTGGTGGATTTTTTCCATTAACTGTGCTTAGTATGATCTAAGTCAGTGCATTTCCTGATATAGCTGAGATATGAACAGATCTCCTGATTTGGCTTCTTGAGTTTCTAGAGCACTCAATTCTTATCCGTTTTGATGGAAATTTTGCTCGTATCGTTTTGTTTTGACTTTCGAGAACTGTGCTAAATATGGTCTGAATCGGATTATGGCCTGATATAGCTGCCATGTAACCCGATCTCTTAATTTGACTTCCTGAGCCTCTGGAGCACGCAATTATTATTCGATTTTCCTGAAATTTTGGAGGTGGTATTTTTCTATGACTTCGAATGGCCATGGCAAGTACTCTCCACAACGGTCAATAAGAAGTCATTCAAAAAAATTGACAAATGCGATCTATGGTGGAGGGTATATATGATTTGGCCTGTCCGCTGAGTGTATATAGTCCGTAGCTTCTCCAGCATCTAGCGGTCAGGTCTGCCTTTTTTTTATCAATTTGAGCAGAAACGGTCTTCTTTGGATTATCGTTCTTACACCCGGGATATATGCAATGCCCCTGAGCCGTTTTCTGCAGACTTGACTTGGATTTCTACCATTATAGTATCGTTAGCCATTGAAGTGGTGATAAAATGCCCAATTTTCTTCAACGTATAGCTTATCCTGTTTTTAACGCCCGGTGCAACTGGTACTGGTTTAAAGGCTTTATGAGCGTGTCGGATCTTCCATTGTTACAGCTCTTTTAATATGAAAGCATTCTCTCTAGCTATGTACAACCTCGTGCATGGCGGGGTATACTCCCCTTTGACCTAAACATGCTGCTGGCATCGGGACATGTCGCCGGATTTCCTACTTTTTATCATGGTATCGACTATTTTTTCCACGCTATTAAGCACAAATGATTTAAGGATTATATGTAAAATAGGAACTAGAAGGCATCTTCCTTCTTCTGTTCCTGTAGTTTCACAATAGACGAAAACGTTTAAGTGCGTCTGATGGCAGACTGAATCTTAAACTTAACCTAACCTGTATGTGAAGGGTTGATGCCTATACTCTTCATTAGTCTTAAAAGAAAATTGGGGTTGAATTATTCACTCATGTAATTGATACATATTTATGCCCACCACCATTAGATGGTTGTATATTAACCTATCCATTTCGTTTGCAACACCTCGAAATAGTGATATGCGACCCCATAAGGTATATATATTCTGGATCAGTACGGACATTCTGAGTCGATCTAGCCATGTCCGTCTATCTATCGAAATCACGATAGCGCTCGAACGCGTAAGAGTAGCCGCTTGCTAGGTCGATGCGGATGCAAATGGGTCATATCAGTTCTGATATATCATCAGTATATAGCCACCGTATAAATCGATTCCCCGATTTGACTTCATGAGCCCCTAGGAACCTCAATTTTCATCCGATTTGATTGAACTTTGAAACAAAGACTTGCGTTACATGCCATGTATGATCCAAATAGGTTCATAAACAGATATAGCCCCCATAAAAACCGAACCCCGGTTTTTACATCTTGAGCCCCGGGAGCCTCAAATTTCATCAGATTTGCATGAAATTTGGAACAAAGACTTGTATTATGACTTCCAACATCAATGCTAAGTACGATCTTAGTTAGTTTAGATAAAGCCCCATATAAACCGATACCAGCATTTGACTTCTTGAGCCCCTATAAGCCTCAATTTTAATCCGATTTGGCTGAAATTCGAAACAAAAAGTGTATATTAACTATGATCCGAATCGTTCCAAAAACAGACATAGCCGCCATATAAACCTTTCCCCGGATTTGACTTCTTGAGCCCCTAGAAGCCTCAATTTTCATCTGATTTGTCTGAAATTTGAAATAAAGACTTGAGTTTTGGCTTCCAACATCCATGCCAAGTATAATCCGATTCGGTGTATAAACTGATATAGACCCCATATAAACCGATCCCCGAAATTGACTTCCTCAGCCCTTAGAAGCCTTAATTTTCATTCGATCTGGCTGAAATGTGGAACACAGTTTTGAGTTATGGCTTTCAACATCCGTGTCAAGTATGATCCAAATCGGTCAAATATAGCCCCCATAAAAACCTATCCTCGGATTTGACTTTTATTAGCCCCTAGAAGCCTCAATTTTTTTTTTTTGGACAAAGACTTGTATAATGACTGCCACCACCTATGCCAATTATGATCCGAATCGGCCAATAAACCGATTCCCGGTTTTGACTTTTTGACCACCTATAAACCTAAATTTTCATCCGATTTGGTAGAAATTTGCCCTAAACCTACCTTAGGACTTACAACATCAGTGTCAAGTTTTATACGAGTCGGTCAATATGGTGATATAGGGCCCACTTAAGTTCCGATATCCCGATACGACTTCTTGAGACCAGTGAAGCCTCAATCAATGCCCAATTTGATTGCTACAAAATATTTCAAATGCAAACTCAGTTAATAAGTGTACATTTTTAGCGGAATCCATGGTGGTGAGTACCTAAGATTCGACCCGGCCGAACTTGGCACGTTTTTACTTGTTGTACTTGATTCGGCTATGCATGTAATCTTATCGGTCACCCAAAAGACTAATGACAAAAGAATTATAGTAGAAAATTAAAAAATTTCATACTAAAGTAAATGGTTTTTTAATATATTCACCAAATATGATTTTAATTCTTGCAATTAGTTTAACCATAAAATAAAGCACGTTAAAATTTTTTATTAAACTTGCCAGAGCAGTAAAGCATAACTTGTTGTCATGTCATCAACAGCATGGGCATAGCCTTTAGGCACTACACTCCTGCAGAGTCATATTCAATTAAAGCCAACATTAAAATTTTGATGACAGCTATGCCTGGTCACCTACAAAAACGCCCCCACCAACCTATTTAACCATAAGCCAAAGTCTGTCAAACCGCTTTGCCACACTTTCGGGTCATAAAACTCTGGTCATATGAGCACCGGCCCAAACACAAACACACACACACAAGCACACATATGGATACACCGGCATCCACAGCTCACATAAATTCCTTTTTTTTATTTTTTTCCATTGTTTATATAGACAATAACCATAAAACGGACATAATTGCAAAAGCCAATATTTTACCCTCAGGACTAACGTAGATATGTGGACATGTGTGTATGCAAGTATGATTGCTAGAGTGTGTGTGTGTGTGTGCGTTCAAGTTTCTCACATAAAATGATTGATGTTGTTGAACTTTGGCGTATGTTTTCGATAAGACTCTTGCCACACACAGTCATACGACTTTGGTCCCTCCTACGGCGGTCATTTTCATTTGCTGAGTATGGTCACTCTCATACATAAGAGCATAAATTCCTATATGTCTGGTAGAGAGCGACAAGTGGAAATATGTCAAACCCGCTTTTGATGTGATCGGACACTTTGTTTGTCTTATAAATTTTTGGTTTTTGGTCACATAAAGACTACAAAACTATTTTATTGATAAATTGAAATGAATTGTGTCATATATCCTGGAGCATAATGTTGGCGTTGGTGTTTGGTTGGCAGTAGTGGTGACAGTGTTAGAGACAGACAGACTACAGTGTCCAGCAGATAAGTCGCCACAAAAACACAATGCCAGCAAAATATATAAAAACTATCAAAAGCATGTCCAAATGCCCCCATAAAACAAATTTACCATTCAGAGCGGAAGCGACCAGGTCAAATGACCAAATTTATCGCCCTCAATGATTTTACTACAGCTGAATTGAATTTTAAATAAACCCAGCCAAAATTTGAAAAAGTACCGGCAGCAAATGAACAAATAAAGACGTCCATGGACGAATTTAAAAAAGTCTTGAAGAAATTGAGGAAAAAGCTTTGATCGAAAAAAGAACAAAACTTTGAGGAAATTTCTTGCAGATTTTTTTTTTTAAATCTTGTATATAAAAATCAATTTGTGTTTGTTTGTCAGTTTGTTTGTTTGTTTGTGTGTTCCTTATAGACTCAAAAAAGCTGAACCGATTTTCTTGAAATTTTCACAGATGGTGCATAATGACCACGTGGCGAAAATAGGGTAATACATTTTTGAAGGGGGAGCGGACCCTCCACCTTACCATGATTCTCAGAAACACCAGATCTCGGAGATCGGTGGTTCGATTTAAGCGAAATTTTGTGTGCTTTTTTATAGTAACCTAAAAACAAAAATTTGGTATCCAAATTTCGGATGGGGTACCTGGGGGGTCGCCCCACCCCCAAAACCTACAAAATATATATATAGACCAATCACGACAATATGGGACTCAAATGAAAGGTATTTAAGATTAGAAAACGTATCTGATATTCAATTGTCGAACCAAGTATTTAGGGGACTGGGACGGCCACTCAGTGTCTTGGCTTTGAAAATATATATCAGATTCGTATTCTACTGTAAAAAAAACCTCTTATTTAAGCCTCATATTGCAATGGTCAGCAAATACTTCCTATTTGGGTGGTGTTATAGGGGTGGGTTGTCCCCATAGATACTTTCCCGAATATTGATATCAAATTTGCGATTTACTTCCAAAGGCCTTTCATTTGAACCCCATATTGCTAAGGTCGTAAATTTTTCCTCTTTGGGGGATCGGCGGCCCCCAAACACTTGGTCCCACATCTGGATATGAGATTTTTATTCTACACTCAAATACCTTTTATTTAAGCCCCATATTACCATGGTCAGTAAATAAGTCCTGTTTGGGAAAGGGGTGGACTCCCCGAAACTTGGTCCCACATTTCGTTATCAAATTCGTATTCTTCTCATAAATACCTTTCATTTGAGTCCCATATTGCCATGGTGGGTAGATATGTTCGATTTAGGAGTGTTTTAGAGGTTGGGGTGGGCCCCCAAACACTAAGCTCTAAAAATATATCAGCAAGGTGCTCTATTCTCATATATATATAATTTTTTTTAAACCTCATATTGGCATTGGCCTCAAAATTGGATATCAAATTCGATTTCTAATCTCAAATACCATTCATTTTAATCCCTTATTCCAAAAACAAATATGTCCGGTTTGGGATATGGACCCTAAAAACTATGCATATCGAGCTCCACTGTCTTGTCGGACCAAGTATTTAAATCGGGCATATTTACCGACCATGTCAATAAGGGGCTTACATAAAAGGTATAGGGGGGCAGAGCAAGAATTGATACCCACTTTTGGGACCAATTTTCTGGGGGTCTACCCCTTTCCCAAAATACCCCACAAACAGCTAGTTTTTACTGACCATCGCATTATGGGGCTCAAATGAAAGGTATTTGAGATTAGAAAACGAATTTGATAACAAATTTTGGGGTCATGTTTTTGGGGGCGCCTCCTCCTGTAAACTCCTCTTAGTGACAATATGGGGTTAAAATAAACGGTATTTGAAAGTAGAGCACGATGCTGTTTTTTTTTCAGGGCTAAGTGTCTGGCGAACCTCCTCACCCTAGAAAACACCCCTATTGCCCAAAATAAATATTCAAAGGATAATTTTGTTCCATATAAAGTAAAAGACGGCGAAGCGGAACGGTCCCGGTTTAGCTAGTGTTCTATAATTTGCTATAAAAGAAATTCCTTGAGTTTTTCTATGTCAATTAAATTTAGTTAATTTTCTATAAGCAAAAGCTATTTTTTTTAAGTGTCTCTCTTGGGTTTATGGACAAAGATGACCCTTCCAAATTTGGTCAATCGACAGTTCTCGGGATGCTCTATCCATCCATGTAGGATATTAGCCCAAAGAGATCTCATAACGTGTACCAATATGGCCATAGGAAGAAATTCTCTCCTGGAGAGAAATGTGGCCACATGAAAGAAGATGGCCATCCCAAATTTGGTCAGCAGACAGGTCTCGGGATTTTCTATCCAGTCAAGTAAGCTATTAGCCCAAAAAGATCTCCTAGCGAGGTCGAATATAGCCATTTAGAGAGAAAATTTGCTTCTAGAAAGAAATGAAGACTGTATCTCTTTATAGACCGATACTTATTAGACTTGGCATGGAACTTGAAAGTCATAACCGAAGTCTTTGTTCGAAATTTCAGCCAAATCGGCTCAAGAAGTCAAATCCGGGGATCGGTTTTATAGCCAGCCTTTGTTCCAAATTTCAGTTAAATCGGATGAAAATTGAGGCTTCTGAGGGCTCAAGAAGTCAAATCGGGGGATCGGTTTATAAGGGGGCTATATCTGTTTATGGACCGATTCGGATCGTGCTTGGCATTTACGTTGAAAATCACAGCATTAGTCTTTGTTCCAAATTTAAGCCAAATCGGATAAAAACTAGGGGCTCAAGAAGTCAAATCCGGGGATCGATCTGTTTATAGACCGATTCTGATCATACTTGGTATGACTTTCTTTGAAACTTCAGCCAAATCGATGAAAATTGAGGCTTCTAAGAGATCAAATCCGGGGATCGGTTTATATGGGGGCTCTACCTAACACTGAACCGACATGGCCCATTTACAATCCGCAATGACCTACGTCAATAAGAAGTATCCGAACAAATTTTCAGGCCTAAGAACACCTGGGACATTATAAAATCACCATCATCCCCCCGGAAATTTTTGTTTATGGCCCAATTCTCAAAGTGTTCTAAAAAACACCTTAGTTTGGCCAGCGAATCAAACTGTTTGTAGGGGCCTACAATTTATAACCAAATTATATCAAAAATCCGTAATCGCACAAGACTTACTTTTTGGACAGTTCAGTGGATGTTTCTTTTCTTATTCTGAATTTGTTTATTTTCCTATTCTGGATTTGTCAATACAAGTATTGGCATCATTTTCTCTTTATCTTTGGTATTTAGCAACAAGTAATGCCTTCGATATGCTAGGATTTACACAGGCACATGAAAAGATATTTGTATTCTAACACGCACGCACGCACACATATGCATGTGTCAACACACAAAAACGCAATTACTTACACTCAGTCTAACATTTCGAGACATGTATGAAATTTCATTTCCTTTTGACGTTTTTCTTTGTTTCTTATAAAAAAAAAATTCCTCAAATGCATGGCAACGAATGATACACAAAGGAATGTTTCAAGAGGAATATACCAAAAAGAAAAAATACAGAAAAAAATTAATATGGCATACTTGGGTTTAAAGTGTTTTTTTCCAGCTCAATGCTATTCCAGCAAAATCTCTTTTTGTAAAGGCTGCTTATCATATCTATGTTGGGAATTATATTCACGAGTATTTCTTTTTGTTTTCTGTTATCTCTTAACAACGAGCAAATGAATACTGAAAATGTATGAGCCTGACACTAAGTTGGGCGAGGTCAATGACACAGTATCCAAATGTTAATGCAAATAAATGCTAAAAACTCCTCATAGAAGAAATGAGATGTGGGTTTGCTCTCAAGAATATAAGAGATAACAATTCGTTTTAAATGTGTGTATGGGTGACAGTTAGATTTTAGTTTCTTAAATTGTGTACTTCCGGTTTTGAGAAATAAATGTTTGAGATATATTTAAAAGGACATACAACCAAACGGCTTCACGGGCAACCAAAATCTTAAATGTACACACATACACACACACACATGCATACAGCCAACCACCCATTTATATATGTAATATCACAGATATTTCATACCAGCATTTTTAAATGCATGTGGGTTACTATGTAAGTGGCAGAAAGGCTGAATTACTCCATCTCCATCATATACTTGTTTAAATGTAAGTGTGTGTTTGCCTTTAAACACTCACACATTCACACTATTATAGCCACTGGTTGTCATATCCTTGTTGGTTTGGGTGTACAAGTGGGTTGAATGGCTTGCTGAGTGCCGAATTGAAAGTAACTGCTCGCAAAAAGGATTTCATGTTTTTGACACTCAAAAGCAGAACTTTAAATTAAACTAACGAGTCCTTGTGCAAAATGTTAATTGAAACTCATATAACCGTGTAATGGAGTAAATTTAATAAAACATTACATCCAAGTGAAAAGGACTGCCTTTGACCCTTTTTTGAGGTAAAGTGCTCATAGTTACATTTCAGCTATTGGCCTTGCATATTACAACTTTTCAGATTGGATAAGGCGATAGGTCACCAAAGGGGTTTTGTGGAAGAAAATGAAAAACTGGTAATAGAAAATGATTGGAATGAAAGTAATTTTAAAAGAACTTAAGTATGGTGGGACTATTTTATGCTATACGCAGCTGTCAATAAAATGGAAAGGAACTTTTAGATAGGATTATAGTTCAACTCGTTTGCTAAGGGACTATTTCACGAAATAAGGAGTTTATGGCACACATGAAATATAATTTAGCAAAGATCTAATCTTAATATAATTGATTAACGCACTGGCGGTATTGGCATTGGAAAAGTACAGGGCAGACATAACCGTCTTACAGGAAGTGTCATGGTTCGGGAGAGACATCACAAGCACACCAAAGGGTGAGGCACTATACCATAGCTGCCATTACACGAGGCATGAATTTGCCTGTGAATATGTGGTTAGTCGAATACTTAAACAACTTGTCTCCAGGTTTACTGCATTGCATTAGAGCCTAGCCAAAATCCGTATAAAGGCTAAATTTATCAACAACAGCCTTATTTGAGCCTATGCCCCGACGGAAGGCAAGGGCGAGCAGACCACAGGTATTTTCTACTAGCGTCTAGAGAGTCAAAATATGACCCCTCCCTTGCCAATGATATTAAAATCGTTCTGAGAGATTTTAATGCGAAGATAGGGAAGGCAAAGTACTTTTCATCCAACAATCAGAAAATTTAGCGTCCCATAATGGATTGAGGCTAACAGACTAAGCTGCGGTACAAACATGGTAGTCATAGCAGCTTTATCTAAATATAGTCCGATCTCCACCATATTCAAAAGGGCTATGTATGGGTCTTACACAACTCATTGTATCACAATCATAGCTTAAAAAATTCATCTTTTATGGGCATAAGAACTTAAATCGTGTGATCGGTATATGTTTATCACAGCTTTATCTAAATTTAGACCGATGTGAACCATATTGAACACGAATGTCGAGGAGCCTTACACAGCCCATTGTTTTAAAGTTCAGCAAAATCGAGTAATAAATGTGATTTTATTGTCCCAATTACTTAAATCGAGAGATCGGTTTATGTGGCAGCTATATCCAAAGCTGGATTGATCTGGGCCATATTCAACAGGGATTTCGAGGAGCATAACACAATTCACTACACCAAATTTCAACGAAATTGGACTATAAATACGCCATAAATTAAGGGATCGGTGTATATGGCTGAATTGCGGCTTGTAAGGGCTCAAGAAGTCAAATCGGGAGATCGGTTTATATGGGAGCTATATCAGGTTATAGACCGATTCCGACCGTACTTGGCACAATTGTTGGAAGTTATAACAAAACACTTCGTGTCAAATTTCAGCCAACTCGAACAAAAATTACGGCTTCCAGGGGCTCAAGAAGTCAAATCGGGAGATTGGTTTATATGGGAGGTATATCCGGTTATAGACCGATTTAGACCGTACTTGGCAGAGTTGTTGGAAGTTATAACAAAACACTTCGTGTCAAATTTCAGCCAATTAGGACAAAAATTGCGGCCTCCAGGGGCTCAAGAAATCTAATCATGAGATCGGTTTATATGGGAGCTGTATCTAAATCTGAACCGATATGGCCCATTTGCAATCCCAAATGACCGACATCAAAATTAAGTGTCTGTGTAAAATTTCAAGCTTTACGCGTTCGACCGATCGTGATTTCGACAGATGGATGGACGGACATGGCTAGATCGACTCAGAACATCGAGGCGATCAAGAGTATATATACCTTATAGTATCTTAGATAAATATATCGAGTTGTTACAAACAGAATGACTAGATTAGTATACCCCTATCCTATGGTGGTGGGTATAAAAATAGACGGATACTACCCATACTCAGTACGAATTTCGAGGGGCCTGACATAAGTCTTGTTCCTAATTTTAGCAAAATAAACCTTAAACCACCAAAAAAACCTTAAATCGTGAGAGCGGTATATATGACAGCTATATCCAAAAATGGACCCTATTGAACAGGGAAAACGACGAGCCTAACACAACTCGCTGTACCAAATTTCAGCAATATGGTTTCACAAATTCAGCTTTTATGGGCCCAAGACCTTAAATGGAGAGATATTTCTATATGACAGCTATATAGGCAACGGCATACTTCACTCGACTGACCCAACTGCTTGAGGAAAGCACTCCTAGCCCCGATAATATAACGACGCAGTGGCAAACCATTGCCCACTACATGCGAAATGTCGCGAAACCCGTACTTGGATACCAGAAGCTTTCCCCAAGAAACCCATGGTACAACCAAGAGTATCGAATTGCTGCTGAGGCCGAGAATGCGGCATTCATAGCAACCCTGCAATCGCAAACGCGTTAGATGAGGGAGAAATATTGGAAGAAAAGGAGAAGAAGAAGAAAATGTAAAGACGTGAGTGTGGGCGTATCAAGATGCTCACGGATCAGAATGAAGTCCAAAAATTCTACCAAAGAATTAAACATCAAACCGATGGCTTTGGTGCAGGCACATCCCCCTGCAGAGAGAAAGACGGAAATCTGGTAACTGATACAGATAGTATGTTCGCGATATCCCAGCTGATTGTACCCGCCCATGTCGGCGAAGAGGATACCGCAGAACCAATCCGTGGTTATGGTATAGAATGTTTACTTTCTAAGCAGAATGAGGTCTAAGTAGCAATAACCCGTCTGAAGAACAACAATCCAGCAAGAGCCGATGGGTAGCTAGCTAATCTATATCAGACCGGGGACGACAAGCTGATAAGACGTATGCATCAGCTAATCTGCGCGATCCAGCTGGAAAAACGCATGCCCGATAATTGGAACCTTAGCATTATATGTTCCAAACGGTATTGTCACAGTGACAACACCAAACGGTGTTGTCACTGTTGAAATCACTCTACAGCCTATAGTAATATAGGTCATAGTTAAACATGGAGGCCACCGTAGCGCAGAGGTTAGCATGTCCACCTATGACGCTGAACGCCCGGATTTGAATCCTGACGAGAACATTGGAAAATTTTTCAGCAGCAGTTGTTATCCCCTCCTAATGCTGGCGACATATGTGAGGTACTGTACCATTTGATATGGCATCTGTGTAAAAACTTCTCCGCAAAGAGGTGTAGCATTGCTGCACGCCTTTCGGACTCGGCTGTAAAAAGAAGGCCCCTTATCATTGAGCTTGAACTTGATTATAAGACCTTTGCCCCTTTTCCCTAATGGAATGTTCATGGGCCAATTTGTATAGTTCAAGATGACCTAGAAATGGATAAAGCCCCCATAATACCGATTTCCCGATAAGAATTCTTGAATTCTTAAAAATTCTATTTGCCCCGATTTCGATGAACATTCAATGTCGTTTCCGCCCGTTTCCGCCGTTACAGTGAGTTGCATTGTACCCCTCAGCACCCGAGTATGGACCAGATGTGTCCATTATTCTATGTTGCCATATAACCTGATCTTCCGATTGAAGGCAATCAGACGAAAGCCGAATTTTATACCCTGCATTTGCAAATTTGGTGCAGATCCCTTGACTCTTGAACCAGTTGTAATCTTCGAAATTTTAAACAGTGGGACCCCTTTAACAGTATTAGACCCCCTACGTCCCTGAGAAATATAGTCTAGATCGGGTCATTAAAGGCTTATAACTATTATATCGGATGATTTTGTTTGAAACTTCACGCTCGAGGTCAAAGTGGTACTGATTTAAAAAAAAGGTTTCATTCAGCATACACTGAATAAATACACCGAAACGAAAGAAAGTGAAACAATTTTGAGTTCCTCCGGAGGATTTTTTCATTAAGTTGCTTGGTATTGATCAGTGGGTAAAACATACTAAAATTTGAGGTCAGCCTACCAAAAGAAAACCAACTACCAATTTTGGTAGGAACCTACCAAAAACGGCAACACTGGTCCCAAACACAAATAAGAAGGCAAGCCAGAATGTTCTATGTCTCCTTTCTTACTAATCGTCTAGTTTTCTGATTATTTGTCATATCTCAGTATTGGACTCCTAAATGTTCTGTTTAAGAACACATATTTTAAAACATTTTTATACCCTCCACCATAGGATGGGGTTATACTAGTTTCGTCATTCTGTTTGTAACATTTAGAAATATTCGTCTTAGACGCCATAAAGTATATATTCTTGATCGTCACGATATTCTAAGTCGATCTAGCCATGTCCGTCTGTCCGTCCGTCTGTCAGTCAAAAGCATGCTAACCTTCGAAGGAGTAAAAGCTACCCGCTTGAAATTTGGCACAAATACTTTTTATTAGTGTAGGTCGGTTGGGATTGTAAATGGGCCAAATCGGTCCATGTTTTGATATCTTGGGTCTTGGGTCTTGACTTATTGATCCTCTAGAGGACGCAATTCTCGACCGATTTGACTGAAATTTTGCATGTGGTGTTTTGGTATCACTTCCAACAACTGTGTTAAGTATGGCTAATATCGGTCCTTGTTTCGACATAGCTGCCATATAAACCGATCATGGGTCTTGACTTCTTGAGCCTCTAGACGGCGCAATTCTCATCCGATTTGACTGAAATCTTGCACGTGGTGTTTTGGTATCACTTCCAACAACTGTGCTAAGTATGATTCAAATCGGTTAATAATCTGGTATAGATGCCATTTAAACCGATCTGGGTTCTTGACTTCTAGAGCCTCTATAATTCTTATCCGATTTGGATAAATTTTGTGCAACGGCTTCTCTCGTGACCTTCTACAGATGTGTTTAATATGGTCTGAATCGATCAATAGCTTGATGGTGCTTCCATATAAGCCTATCTCCCGAATTTGCTTCTTGAGCCCCTATAAGGCGCAATTCTTATCGGAATGAACTGAAATATTACACAATTACTTCTACAATGCAGCATTCATTTATGGATCGGACTACAATTTGATATAGCTCAAATAGCGTAACAGTTCTTATTCCATATTCTTTGTTTGCCTCAAAAGAGATACCGCTCATAGAACTCGATAAATGCGATCCATGGTGAAGGGTTATATAAGAACTTAGGCCGCTCTTACTTGTTATTTAAATATTTCCTCCAATAATTTTTGCCCTTCGGCTTGCCTCATTTCAAAACTCCAAAATATAATACTTTAACCAACTTCCTTATCGACATCATTTCGTTTCTTTTACTATCAGCACACTTACCCCATGAAGATTGCCCGCCCATTCAATTGTTGCCCTCAATTGAATAAACTTCAAATCGCCTTACGAATCGATGGACGTGATCATAAAAAGTCATTTGCTCAGCAATGCCAGAGTCATATCATAAAACAAATTCGCGCTTAGAGACATTTATGGCAATAAAAAAAAAAACACACACACACAATATTCCCTACCACTTACCTTCCACAGAGAGAGGTTGGCGTTTTTTTTTTTTTTCAAATTGCTTTGCTGTGGTAAAAAAGCAACAAAAAGAAAAATGCAAACCCTTGATACGCACCACAGAGGACAGTGGTCAAACATTTGCAAAACACAGACAAACCAAAATGTGTAAATGGAGGGAGGAGAACAGAGGTGCATGTGTATATCTATCGACAGAGATATGTGAGTGTATCGAAATCCTGTTCTCATTGTAATCCTGTCCATTTATACCATAAAGAAGAAAAAAAAATGCCAACAAAAGCATATCAGCGCTGTGGAAAAGCTCCTCCGTGTGCTGTCAAAGGCTCTTTACAGCATCAAAGCACATGATACAAATAGGAACATATTACGAAAACGTGTGTTGATTTTACAATTTGCGTTTGTTAAAAAGTGCTGCAGTTCGATATGGAATCTATACAATGGACTCTGAAGTGTTCAGATTTGAAATTAAAAAAAAAAAAAAAATTAAAAATTTGATAGATAGCAGTTCGTCTATTATTGCCAAGTTGAATACTTTCATTTGCACTATACCAAAAACTTTGGTTATAAAGGGTGATTTTTTTGAGGTTAGGATTTTCATGCATTAGTATTTGACAGATCACGTGGGATTTCAGACATGGTGTCAAAGAGAAAGATGCTCAGTATGCTTTGACATTTCATCATGAATAGACTTACTAACGAGCAACGCTTGCAAATCATTGAATTTTATTACCAAAATCAGTGTTCGGTTCGAAATGTGTTCATTCACCGTAACATTGCGTCCAACAGCATCTTTGAAAAAATACGGTCCAATGATTCCACCAGCGTACAAACCACACCAAACAGTGCATTTTTCGGGATGCATGGGCAGTTCTTGAACGGCTTCTGGTTGCTCTTCACTCCAAATGCGGCAATTTTGCTTATTTACGTAGCCATTCAACCAGAAATGAGCCTCATCGCTGAACAAAATTTGTCGATAAAAAAGCGGATTTTCTGCCAACTTTTCTAGGGCCCATTCACTGAAAATGATTTGCAAGCGTTGCTCGTTAGTAAGTCTATTCATGATGAAATGTCAAAGCATACTGAGCATCTTTCTCTTTGACACCATGTCTGAAATCCCACGTGATCTGTCAAATACTAATGCATGAAAATCCTAACCTCAAAAAAATCACCCTTTAGTATCAAACCAAAGCTGTATATCTTCTACCTGAACCGGGCCTACTGTGCCTTCGTCTTGCACAACCCAAAACTTCAAGAGCTGGCAAACTTTCAATATTCGCAATATTCGATTTTTTTCGATATTTTTCAAAAAATATCGATAACTATCGATAATATCATTAATTTCAGTAGTAAAGCAAAAAACTAATACATTTCAGTCTCAAGTTCCTAGTTTTTGCAAAATAAAATAAGAAAAGAGTTCGAAGGAATATAAACAGGTTGATCGGCGAACCGCCAAGCAAGCGTCCTAGGTAAAGTTATAACTAGGCCGCTGCCTGAAGGAACTCAGTGGCAAATCACACTTTACCAGACACAAGTTCATACATACTGTTGGAACGTCGTGATTTCTACGGCAACTGCTGTCACAAGGAAGTTAACGTAAAAACCCATATAGCATCGGCCCAAAAGAGGATCAATGAGTTTGCTTGCAGTGTCCAAAACCCCTGCCCTCAAGGAAAGTCTTCGGTTACATGCAAGCCCACGAGTCCGCAATGATATTTTAATGCCTTTTGCAATTGCAGTTGAAGCAACACATGATGAGCCACCATCAAGAAGCCTCCAAACAGTTCAAATGGGAGAAATGTTCGTCGTGCTTTCTACTCCGTCAAACTTGAAAGCTCACATACAGGAACATCAAATTTGGATTACTTTTGTGAAACATGCAGTGAGTTGTTCGTATGAGTTTGCATGCCAGCGAAAGGCAATTCCAGTGATAAGTTGGAAAAGCCAAGTTATGAAACTTTCATTCAGGGCCACATCTCCAAATGTTAATCTGCGGCCCCATAAAATATATATATATATATTCTGGATCGTCTCGACATTTTTGTAGATATAGCTCCCACATAAACTGATCTCCCGATTTCATATCTTGAACCCTTGGAAGTAGCAATTTTTCCGAATTTGGCTGATATTTTGCATGTAGTGTTATAACTTCCGACAACTGTATCTATTACGGTCTAAATCGGTCTATAACCTGATATAGCTCCCATATAAACCGATCTCCCGATTTGACTTCTTAAGTCCTTACAAGCCGCAATTTTCGTCCGATTTGGCTTAAATTTTGCACAGAGTGTTCTGTTAAGACTTCCAACAACTATGCCAAGTACGGTCCAATTCGGTTTAGTACCTGATATAGCTCCCATATACACCGATCTCCCGATTTGACTTCTTAAGCCCTTGCAAGCCGCAAATCTTGTCCGATTTGGTTTACATTTTGTATAGAGTGTTCTGTTAAAACTTCCAACAACTGTGCCAGATGCGGTCCCAATCAGTCTATAACCTGATACAGCTCCTATGTAAACCGGACTCTCGATCATCCGCGTTCCGTTCCCAGCAGCTTTAATTATTGTTGATTTGACAGATGTTTGGTACGTGGTACGTGAATCTTATAAACCCTCCACCATAGATCGCATTTGTTGAGTTCTTTTCCCGATATCTCCTTTTAGGCAAACAAACGAAAAAAGAAAAGAATTGCTATAATATTGGTGCTATATCAAGTTATGGTCGGATTCGGACCATAATTGAATTGAATGTTGGAGTCCATAATATCGAGTTGCCCAAAAAGTAATTGCGGATTTTTCATATAATCGGCCTTGACAAATTTTTTCACAGCTTGTGACTCTGTAATTGCATTCTTTCTTCTGTCAGTTATCAGCTTTTACTTTTAGCTTGCTTTAGAAAAAAAGTGTAAAAAAAGTATATTTGATTAAAGTTCATTCTAAGTTTTATTAAAAATGCATTTACTTTTTTTTAAAAAATCCGCAATTACTTTTTGGGCAACCCTATAGAAGTCGTTGTGTAAAATTTCAGGCTCAAGAAATAAAATTAAAGGCTCAAGAAATAAAATAGAGAGATCGATTTATGTGGGAGCCTTATCAGACTATAGACCGATTCGGACCGTACTTGACATGTATATTTCAGCGAAATCGGTTAATAATTGCGCCCTCCAGAGGCTCAAGAAGTCAAGATTCCAGGTCGGTTTATATGGCCGCTATATCAAGTTATGGGCCGATTTGAACCATATTTGACACAGTTGTTGGAAGTCATAACAAAACACGACATGCGAAATTTTAAATTGGATCAGAATTGCACCCTCTAGAAGATCAAGAACTCAAGATCCCAAATCGGTTTATATGGCATCTTTATCAGGTTATGGTCCGATTTGAACCATATTTGACACAGTTGTGCTAAACTTCAGCCAAATGAGATTGGAATTGCGCCCTCTAGTGACTCAAGAAGTCAAGCTCCAAGATCGGTTTATATGGCAGCTATATCAAAACAGACCGATATGGCCCAATTTTAGATCGACTTAAAATGTCATGATGATCATTATGGAGTCTTAGACGTATATTTCAAGGAGTTACAAATAGAATGACAAAATTAGTATACCACCAGCCTGTGGTGGAGGGCATAAAATTTCACACTGAATATTGGACACAATAGACATACACTTCTGATGGATTAGATTTTTTTTCTCTCATTTCTCTGCAACGCCTCCATTGTACGTAGTAGAGGAGAAGAAAGAAAGATACTCGCAGCCTGTGCAGGGTATGTGTCAAAATCGAACATAAATTTCATGTTCAACATGGGTTGCCAACATGTTCGTACCCTCTCCCAGAATGCAAAAAACAAACCAAACGGCGAATAGTATGATTGTTGAGAGAAGTGACCAAAGGACATGTGTTCCAATGATATACACTCGCTGTCGTGTGTGGTGCAAGTTTCATAAGTAAATGCCAGCAATGTTTTCCTTCCAATGGAAAAAATGTTCATGACAACAAAACAAAAATATTTTCGCATAGGACCCTTGCTTGTCCATCATCGGTACGGCTTGGACTTTAGAAAAATAACCATAAACCAACATCGAAATGTTGAACACAAACAAAGCAAATATCGCATAAAAAAAAACTCGAAGCCTTTAAAGGTAACATATTGCTGTTTCCGAATTTCTCCCTCATGTTCACATGCGAGTTTTTTGTAAACCGCTCTAGGTTGTTTATATGTGCCAAACTCTTGGTTTACATGCTTGCATGGAGGAGTGTATGTGAATGAGGTCTATGGGAACGTTGGCACATGTGTCACAAATTGCACCAGAGGAAAATTCCACAGCAAAAAGTGAAATGTTTATGGTCATCATTCTTTTGGCCAGACTTTGGCGCATAGCTTTTGAAGGGAAAAACGATTTTTTTTCCGCAAGAATGACGGTTTTCATCGAGTTTACCTTTCTATTTGACCATTTCATTTGTATACCTATCATCTTACGGCGACATTTCAAAATTCTAGTTACAATAATGTCTCTCTAATAGACATGACTGACGTTGGGTCTTTTGTTTTCTTTGGCTCTAATGCGCAATGCAATGGTAATGCCAATGACATTAATGTCATTGTCATCGTTCACATTATCATCACCGTCATCCTTAGCTAGCTGCTGTGCTTTCAACATCGTTGTCCTCAGGCTATTGTTTTGGTCAGGAATGTATTTTTGACAAGTGCATTATGCTAAGCTCATTAGCGAGCAATGGGTTGGACATCATCATGTCCAAGCATTTCGCGAGTTTGAAAAGTTGAGGGCAATTGTGTGATGGCTTTTGTGATATTGAATGAAGCTCTTAGCCTTACTGAGTTCGCGAAATTTCAATGCGCTGGAAAAGAAATTCTAGTCCTCCATTTCGCTTATAGCAAAGGTTGGGAAATGTGCAGAACAATAAAGACCTTAAATGAAATGTCCACGAAAATTGAATTTTAGAATAAAACTCATAAACTGCAAATCGTATTTGGACAAAATGTGAAATTTTTTTATTTATAAGTAAAAACGAGCTTAAAACACACATACATTAAACAAACTTCGACTAAAAGATCGGCCGGGCCGAATCTTGAAAACCCACCACCATGGATTCTGTCAAAAATGTATACAAAATAAATTTATTTTAAGGGCATAACTTTAGGAAAAACGGACAAAAATTGCGGCACAGTTGAACAGTATAACCTTTGGAAAATTGGACAAAAATTGCGGCTTGAAAGGACTCAAGAAGTCAAATCGGGAGATCGGTTTATATGGAAGATACATCAGGTTTTTGACTGATTTAGACCGTACTTGCCACCGATATTGGAAGACGCAATAACACACTTTGTGCAAATTTTCTATTCCTAATCGGATAAAAATTTCATCTTGTTAGGGCTCAGAAGTCAAATCGTTAGATCGGTTTATATAACTTCCAACATCCGTGCCAAGTAAGATCCGAATCGATAAATTGTTGGCAGAACCCATGATATTGGGTTGGGCACGCTTTCATCTCTCATATCCAACACCATAGTATAGCACGCATATGTATTTAGTCTATCCGTGAGCAACACATCGAAATATCAATTTCCGACCTTTCAAGATATATATATTCTTGAAATTCTAAGACGATTGAAACATGTCCCTGTATCTGTCCGCCGACTGTCTTTCTGTTGTAATCATGCTATAAACTTCAATAATTGAGATATTCAGCTGAAATTTCGCACAGATCCATATTTCCCCCATACGCAAGTTATGTTCTTGAATCGGCCAATTGGAACTATATTTGGATATAGCTGCTATATAGACCGATCTGTCGATTGTCGTCTTAAGCCCATAACAGCCACTTTTATCACCCGATTTCGCTGACATGCAGAACAGTGAGTTTTACTAGTCCTTCTATATGATCTATATCGGACCATATTTATATCTTATAGCTGTCATATCGACCGATCTACCTATTCAGGATTCTAAACTAATAACAGGCGCGCATTTATTACCCGACTTCGCTGAAATTTTGAACTGCGAGTTGCAATAAACCACCCAAAATTGGGACCGAATATTGTCCACATCGGATCCTATTTCACTATAGCTGCCATATAGACCAAGTCCACCGTAGCGCAGAGGTTAGCATGTCCGCCTATGACGCTGAACGCCTGGGTTCGAATCCTGGCGAGAACATCAGAAAAATTTTGAGCCGTGGTTTTCGCCTCCTAATGCTGACAACATTTGTGAGGTAATGTGCCATGTAAAACTTCTCTCCAAAGAGGTGTCGCACTGCGGCACGCCGTTCGGACTCGACTATGAAAAGAAGGCCCCTTATCATTGAGCTTAAACTTGATATGTGAGAAGTTTGCCCCTGTTCCTTAGTGGAATGTTCATGGGCATAATTTGCATTTTGCATATAGACCGATCTATGGATTTATGATTTCAAGTCCAGAACAGTCGCATTTATTATCTGATTACGCCGAAATTACGAACAGCGAGTAGGACTAGTCCCCCAGATAATCGAACCAAATATGGTTCATATTGGACCATATAGCTGCCATAGGGATCGATCTACCTATTCAGATTTTAAGCCCATAGCAGACGCATTTTTGAATCGATTTCGTTGTAATTTGGAACAGTTAGTTGCAACGAAACCCCCGAATTCCAAACCGAATTCAGTCTACATCGTACCATATTTAGATATTGCTGCCATATAGACCGATTGACCGATATAGGTCCCCATAACTGCTGCATGTTGGTGAAATTTAGAGAAGTGGGTAGGACTGGGCTCTCTAATATCCGAGCCTAGTCCATATTAGGTCGTGTTTAGATAAAGCTGCCATATAGGCCGATCTGTCGATTTTGGGTCTTAAGCCTAAAACAGACGCATTTATTAGACGATTTCTTGAATTTGGTGAATTGTTTAAGATCAGTGGTACACAAAATTAAAGTAAGACTGTATGCGTGAATAACTCTCCATATTTTTATACCTCTACCATACGTTGGGGTTATACAAATTTCGTCATTCCGTTTATAACACCTCGAAATATTTGTCAAAGATCATATAAAATACATATATTCTTGAACATCATGACATTATTATTTGATCTGACCATGTCTGTCCGTCTGTGGAAGGCATAATAGCTTTCGAACGAGCAAAGCTAGGCGTTCAAAAAATATTCCACAAATATTTTCGATTAGTTGGATTGTGAGTGGGCCATATCTGTCTATGTTTTGAGATATCTCCCATTTAAACAGATATCCCGATTTGACTTCTTGAGTCTCCAGAGGGCGCAATTATTATCCCATTAATATTTTGTACCGTGACGTGCTCTCTGACATTAAATAGATGCGCCAAGTATGGTCCGAATCGATTGAAAACCTGATATAGCTCCCATATAAACCGATCTCCCGATAATACTTCTTGAGCGTCTACAGAGCGCAATTCTCATCCGTATTGACTACAATTTTGTACGGTCAGTGTATCTGTGACCTCTAACTTACGTGCCAAGTATGGTCTACATCAGTGTAAAACCTTATACACCGATCCGCCGATTTAGGGTCTTAGGCCCATAAAAGCCACATTTATTATGCGATTTTGCTGAAATTTGGGACAGTGAGTTGTGTTAGGCCAGTCGATATCCCACTTCAATTTGGTCCAGATCGTTCTAGATTAGATATAGCAGCCATATAGACCGATCTCTCGATTTAAAGTTTTGGGCCCATAAAATGCGCATTTATTGCCCGGTTTTGCCAAAATTTGGGACAGTAAATTGTGTCAGGCCCCTTGACTTATTTTTGCAATTTGACCCATATCGGTCCAGATTTGGATATAGCTGCCATATCGGCCGATCTCTCGATTTAAGGTTTTGGGCCCATAAAAGGCGCATTTATTGTCCGATGTCGCCAAAATTTGGCGACAGTGAGTTAGGATAGGCCCTCGATTTACTTCTGCAATATGACACAGATAGGTCCAGATGTGGATATAGCTGCCATATAGACCAATCTCTCGATTTAAGGTTTTAGACCCATAAAAATCGCATTTATTGTCCGATTTGACCGAAATTTGGGACAGGGAGTTGTGTTAGGCTCTTCGATAACCCTCTTTAATTTGGAACAGATCTGTCCAGATTTGGATATAGCTGCCATATGGACCGGTCTCTCGATTTAAGGCTTTAGGCCATAAAAGGCGCATCTATAGTCCGATTTCGCCGAAATTTGGGACAGGGAGTTAGACCCTTCGACGGCCCTCTTCAATTTGGTTCAGATCGGTTCAGCTTTGGATAAAGCTGCCATATAGACCGATCTCTCGATTTAAAGTCTTGGCCCCAAAAAAAGTTAATTTCTAATCCGATTGTGCTGAAATTTGACCCTGTGACTTATGTTTGGCTTTCGACATCCACGTCGTATATGGTTCAGATCGGTCTATATTTGGATATGGCTGCCAAACAAACCAATATTTTGTTCTACAAAACTGAACAATGACTTGTACTTATTAGACGTGTCGAATTTGGCCCAAATCGGACCATATTTCGATAAAGCTGCTATGGGGGCATAAATTATGCATTTTCACCAGATTATGACAAAAGGTGGTTTACATATATACCCGAGGTGGTGGGTATCCAAAGTTCGGCCCGGCCGAACTTAAGGCCTTTTTTTCTTGTTTTTATACCCTCCACCATAAGATGGGGGGTATACTAATTTCGTCATTCTGTTTGTAACTACTCGAAATATTCGTCTGAGACCCCATAAAGTATATATATTCTTGATCGTCGTGACATTTTATGTCGATCTAGCCATGTCCGTCCGTCTGTCCGTCCGTCCGTCCGTCCGTCCGTCCGTCCGTCCGTCCGTCCGTCCGTCCGTCTGTCTGTCGAAAGCACGCTAACTTCCGAAGGAGTAAAGCTAGCCGCTTGAAATTTTGCACAAATACTTCTTATTAGTGTAGGTCGGTTGGTATTGTAAATGGGCCATATCGGTCCATGTTTTGATATAGCTGCCATATAAACCGATCTAGGGTCTTGACTTCTTGAGCCTGTAGAGTGCGCAATTCTTATCCGATTGGAATGAAATTTTGCATGACGTGTTTTGCTATGATATCCAACAACTGTGCCAAGTATGGTTGAAATCGGTCCATAACCTGATATAGCTGCCATATAAACCGATCTTGGGTCTTGACTTCTTGAGCCTCTAGCGTGCGCAATTCTTATCCGATCAGAATGAAATTTTGCACAACGTGTTTTGTTATGATATCCAACAACTGTGCCAAGTATGGTTCAAATCGGTTTATAACCTGATATAGCTGCCATATAAACCGATCTTGGGTCTTGACTTCTTGAGCCTGTAGAGTACGCAATTCTTATCCGATTGGAATGAAATTTTGCATGACGTGTTTTGTTATGATATCCAACAACTGTGCCAAGTATGGTTCAAATCGGTCTATAACCTGATATAGCTGCCATATAAACCGATCTTGGGTCTTGGGTTCTTGAGCCTCTAGAGTGCGCAATTCTTATCCGATTGGAATGAAATTTTGCACGACGTGTTTTCTTATTATATCCAACAACAGTGCCAAGTATGGCTCAAATCGGTCCATAACCTGATATAGCTACCATATAAACCGATCTTGGGTCTTGACTTCTTGAGCCTCTAGAGTGCGCAATTCTTATCCGAATGGAATGGAATTTCGCACGACGTGTTTTGTTATGATATCCAACAACTGTGCCAAGTATGGTTCAAATCGGTCCATAACCTGATATAGCTACCATATAAACCGATCTTGGGTCTTGACTTCTTGACCCTCTAGAGGGCACAATTCTTATCCGATTTGAATGAATTTTTGCACGAAGTATTTCGTTATGATATCCAACAACTGTGCCAAGTATGGTTCAAATCGGTTCATAAACTGATATAGCTGTCATATAAACAGATCTGGGGATTTGATTTCTTGAGCTTCTAGAAGGCGCAATTCCTATCCGATTTGGCGGAAATTTTGCATGACGTATTTTATTTTTACTTTCAACAACTGGGTCAAATAAGGTTCAAATCGGTTCATAACCTGATATAGCTGCCATATAAACCGATCTGGGATCTTGACTTCTTGACCCCTAGAGGTCGCAATTATTATCCGATATGCCTGAAATTTTGTACGATGGATCCTCTCATGACCATCAACAAACGTGTTTATTATGGTCTGAATCGGTCTATAGCCCGATACAGATCCCATATAAATCGTTCTCTCTATTTTACTTCGTGAGCCCCAATGGGCGCAATTCTTAAACGAATTGGCTGAAATTTTACACAGGCCTCCAACATATAATTTAATTGTGGTCCGAACCGGACCATATCTTGATATCGTTTTAATAGCAGAGTAACTCTTTTCTTATATCCTTTTTTGCCTAAGAAGAGATGCCGGGAAAAGAACTTGACAAATGCGATCCATGGTGGAGGGTATATAAGATTCGGCCCGGCCGAACTTAGCACGCTTTTACTTGTTTTTTATACTTTTCTCTTTAAACGAAAATTAATTTATCTGATAAAAAGATTGAAATATTTTAAAAGAAAACATTAACCTTTCCTTTCTTATCTAGCGCTGAATAAAAAAAAAAATTTGTTTTTAAAACGAAAACACAAAAAACGATGCTTACGCACCTAAAAAAAAAATCGTTTCGCATAAAGGAAATTTTCGACAAACAATCTTATTTTGTGAAAGACGTTGGCCTTTGTTTACGATGAAAGTTCGTGTTTTTTTCTATAAATTCCTGCAAGAATTTGTGACAAGTATAAAGTTATTTTACCACGACAAAACGTTTCATTCTTCATATACACAATTTTTATAACCTCCACCATAAGATGGGGGTATACTAATTTCGTCATTCTGTTTGTAACACCTCGAAATATGCGCTTGAGACCCCATAAAGTATATATATTCTTGATCGTCATGTCATTTTAAGTCGATCCAGTCATGTCCGTCCGTCCGTTTGTCGGTCGAAAGCACGCTAACTTTGAAAGGAGTGAAGCTAGGCGCTTGAAATTTTGCACAAATACTTTTTATTAGTGTAGGGATTGTAAATGGGCCAAATCGGTCCATGTTTTGATAAAGCTGCCATATAAACCGATCTTGGGTCTTGACTTCTTGAGCCTCTAGAGGGCGCAATTCTCGTCCGATTGTTCTGAAATTTAGCATGTGCTGTTCTGGTATCACTTTCAACAACTGTGCTAATTATAATTCACATCGGTCCATGTTTTGATATAGCTGCCATATAAACCGATCTTGGGTCTGGACTTCTTGAACTTCTAGAGGGCGTAATTCTCGTCCGATTAAAATTTTGCACATGGTGTTTTGGTTTCACTTCACACAACTGTGTAAAGTATTATTTAAATCGGTTTATAATCTGGTATAGCTGTCATATAAACCGGTCTTGGGTCTTGACTTCTTGAGCCTCTAGAGGGAGCAATTCCCGTCCGATTGGATTGAAATTTTGCACGTGGTGTTTCGGTATCACCTTCAACAACTGCGCTAAGTATGGTTCAAATCAGTCCATGTTTTTATATAGCAGCCATTTAAACCGATCTTGGATCATGATTTCTTGAGCCTCTGGAGGGCGCAATTCTCATCAGATTTGGGTGAGAATTAGCATGAGGTGTTTTTGTATGACTTTCAATAACAGTGCTAAGTATGACGCAAATCGGTACATAACCTGATATAGTTGCGATATAAACCGATCTGGGACCTTAACTTCTTGAGCCTCTAGAGGGCGCAATTCTCATCCGATTTGGCAGAAATTTTGTACAACCGCTTTTCTCATGATATACGTGTCTTATATGGTCTGAATCGATAAATAGCTTGATACAGCTCCCATGTTTTTTTGCTTTTTGAGCCCCTACAAGGCGCAATTCTTATCCGAATGAACTGAAATATTACACAATGACATCTACAATGTTCAGCATTCATTTATGACCCGAATTGGACTATAATTTGATATAGCTCCAATAGCATAACATTTCTTATTCAATATTCTTTGTTTGGCTAAAAAGAGATACCGCGCATGGAACTCGACAAATGCGATCCATGGTGGAGGGTATGTAAGATTTGGCCCGGCCGAACTTAGCACGCTCTTACTTGTTTTTCCTAAAAATTTTCACTTTCCGAATTTACCGTAAGCATTCAAACGAGCTGCTTAATGTACTGACTGATCTTTGGTCAGTCAAAAAAAATTTAAACAATTGTTGTGTATGAGTCTGTATGTGTCAATACCAGCGACGAGCACACAATGGCAATCATGTACAAGCCCATAGGCTTGCTTGAGATTATTTAATGTGTACGTTCACAGTTATGTACAATCGTTCGAGTAATTTTGCCTATCACTGGTTTAAAAGTTCAAAATCTCACCTTATCTCTTCAATAGAAAAGACACAAGAGAATAATTATTGACACGGTAAACAAATAATCGTTTGCGGCTATCGAAACTGTTTTGTCAATTAAAATTTTTTGGTTTTACAACAAAAGAAAGGTAATTTCACCGTAGGCGAAGCTGCTAGAAGGTTTACAATAAGCAAAGTTAGTTACTTCCAATAATGCAACGTTTATGGCAAACGTTTGATATATTGAAGCGAAACATTATATAGTTAAAATAAAAAAAAAAAACATTTTGTAGAAAAAAAGTATTTTCTTTGTCGTAAAAATGTCCCAAACGTTTTATTTTTTGCGTGCACCTATGCGCATGTTTATTCGTTGCTGTCGCAACAACGCCTGACACCAAGAGAATAAGAATACATGTGTATTGAACGTCAACGCTAACATTAGGGAAATTTAAATTTTGTGCACCACTGTTTCAGATACCTTGAAATCCCTGCCAATTACGGTCGAGATATCTTGTAGTTATTATTTTGACCGATTTCCGATTTAGAGTCTAAATCCCATAAAAAACGGATTTATTGGCCGATTTTGCTGACATTTGAAATTTGCCGGCACCTGTATTAAACTTATTCAGTTTGGCCCCCATATGAAAATAGCTGTGGTATAGTATAGTTTAAATAAGAAGGATTTAAGATATAGGTTTTTTAAACTTTGGTTTCAGTTTTCATTTCATTCCTTTAACTATGCTTTTGCCCCTTGGCAAAGTATCAACTCCATTGTATTAGATTTTCTCAAGGATTTTCCCTTTGCACTTTCCTATTATATTTCCGATATTTAAGACCCAGGATTCACAATCCGCTTTTATTATGCTCTACCACAATTTATGCCCAACAACATAAAAACTGCAGAGTCTGTGAAAATTTGCAAAAAAAAAAAATGTCCTCCTCCCTCCCTTCTTTCTGGGAGCGTACATGCCCGCCTTGTGTAGGGAAGTCTTACTGCCAAGGCTTAAGACTTCAATGCTCCATAGATGGAAAGTGTGTGCGTCGTATGGATTTTATGGTTCAAATTTTATGACATCTGCACAATGATAAAAAGGTACATTTTCAATCACAATTTTCCTCTAGTTGCGCCATTTGGCAAATAACTTCCTTGAATTGTTGTATACGAGTGTATGTGAATGTGAATGTGGGAAACACTTTTGCCTACATGGAAACGTATATAAGAAACATATCGTCTATAGGATTTTATTATCGTAGACTACTACCTTTGCAAAGAATCTGAAAAAATCTTTGTACTGCCAGACTTGTTGTAAACTCCATTTGGCAAAAGTATAACTCTTCCATCGAGCAGAACATAGAGATGAAAATAACATTTAACTAACATATGCCTTTTAGACTCATTTATTACATTTTATGTTTATTGATATATCTATCCTTAGGTTGTTGGCGAATGCAAAGGATTTGTTGTCTCTAGATACGTATGGAGGGCCATGGAATAAGCAATAAAAAATCCTTGTTATTATTTTAGACTACCTATGTTTATATGGTGTTACACACACATACATAGACATACAATAACCATACAGAAATGTAAACATTCCGATAAAATCCATATTTAAAAAGTGATATAGAAGAAACTGAAATTTTAAAAGCCAGATTCGGTTTTTATGGGTTTAGTTCTTATAGTTTTAGCTCTTGTACTCTTCAAAGCAGTATGAAGGGCGTACTAACTTTTTCAGTTGTTTCAAGTCATAATAGCAACATAAGACCTTACAAAGATGTGTACTAAATAGATTAAGCTATGTCCGTCCCTCGCATGAGTTTTTTTGCCCAGGCAAGCCTTTTGTCTTGATACTTGTGAATGATTTAATAATACTATTTTTTAATTTGTTTCTTTTCAGGTAAGAACATTTTTTATCTTCCACTTCATAAACCGATGTATCCAATATATTGATCATAATAAACATGTAAGTATTCACAACATTAAATATAAAATTTATTGAATTTGTGTAAAAATTTTTGTTCAAAAAAGAAATAATAGTTTTTAAAGAAAAGACCAATTCATCACAGTCTTAACTTCATAGATTTTTTATACCCACCACCATAGGATAGGGGGTATATTCATTTAGTCATTCCGTTTGCAACACAACGAAATACCCGTTTCCGACCCGTCTGTCCGTCCGTCCATCTGTCGGTCCGTCAGTTATAATCACGCAAGAATTGCAATTTTTGCCCATGAACATTTTACTAAGGAACAGGAGCAAACTTCTCACAAATCGATGAGTGTAGTGCGATTCTAGTCTAAGCTCAATAATAAGGGACCTTCTTTTTATAGCCGAGTCCGAACGGCGTGCCGCAGTGCTCCTCCTCTTTAGAGAGAAGTTTCTACATGTCATATTACTTCATAAATGTTGCCAACATATTGGGTTGCCCAAAAAGTAATTGCGGATTTTTCATATAGTCGGCGTTGACAAATTTTTTCACAGCTTGTGACTCTGTAATTGCATTCTTTCTTCTGTCAGTTATCAGCTGTTACTTTTAGCTTGCTTTAGAAAAAAGTGTAAAAAAGTATATTTGATTAAAGTTCAGTCCAAGTTTTATTAAAAATGCATTTACTTTCTTTTAAAAAATCCGCATTTACTTTTTGGACAACCCAATAATTAGGAGGGGAAAACCACCGCTGAAATTTGGTCTCGCCAGGATTCGAACCCAGCCGTTTAGCATCATCGGCGGACATACTAACCTCTGTGCCACGGTAATCACGCTACCGTCTTTAAAAATTGAAATTTTGTGCTGAAATTTTGCACAAACTCGTATTTCTTTCATACGCAGGTTAAGTTCTTGCATGGTCCAAATCGAACTATATTTGGCTATAGCTCTCATGAAGACCGATCTTTTGATTAAGCGCGTAAAAGCCGCAGTTTTTGTCTGATTTCGCAGACAAAAAGTTTGAAACAGGAAGTTGTACTAGGGGCCCCGATATTCCAATCGAAAATGGTCCATATCGGACCATATTTAAATATAGTAGTCATATAGATTGATATGCCGGTTTAGGTTCATAAGCCCGTAACAGGCGCAGTTATTATTCGATTTCAATGTGATTTGAAAAAATTAGTTGTTATAAGCCTCCCGATGTCCGGCTCAAATATGGTTCAGATCGGACTTTATTTAGATATAGCTGCCATATAGACCGATTTGCCGATTAAGGGTCTTGAACCCATAAAGACTGCATTTATTACCGGATTTCGCAGAAATTTGAAACGGTGTGCTTTTATAAGCCTCCCAATGTCAGACTCAAAAATGGTTCACATTGGACTTTATTTAGATATAGCTGCCATATAGACCGATTTGCCGATTAAGGGTCTTGAGTCCATTAAAACCGCATTTATTACCGGATTTTGCTGAAATTTGAAACGGTGGGTTTTTATAAGCCTCCCAATGTCCGACCCAAGTATGGTTGGACTTTATTTAGATATAGCTGCCATATAGACCGATCTGCCAAATTAGGATCTTAAGTCCACAAAAGTCGAAATTATTATCTAATTTCGGTGGAATTTGAAACGGCGGGTTGTTATAAGCCTCCCGATATCCGACTCAAATGTCGATCGGATCGGATTATATTAAAATATAGCTGCCATATAGACCGATCTGTTGATTAAGTGTCCTAAGCCAATAAAAGTCGCAATTATTACCCGATTTCCTTGGAATTGGAAATGGTGAGTTGTTCTAAGCCGCCCAACATCCAACTCCAATATAGCTCAGATCGAACTATATTTTGATATAGCTGCCATGTAGACGGATCTGCCGATTAGGAACCTTAGACCATAAAAGCCGCAACTATTACCCGATTTCGCTGCAATTTGGCATCTGACGCAAATATGGTTCAGATCGTACTATATTTCGATATAGCTGCTATACAGACCGATCTGCTGATTGAGGGTCTTGAGCCCATAAAAGTCGCATTTATTACCCAATTTCGCTGGAATTTGGCAAAGGGACTTGTATTGAGCTTCCCTTCATCCGACCCAGCACATTGTCCAGATCAGACTAAATTATATATATAGCTGCCATATAGACCGATATTCCAAATTATGGTCATAATCCCATAAAAAGCGGATTTGATTTGTGACTTGTATAAGAGTTTTCGGGACCTCAATCAATTATATCACAATGGATATGGTAGTGGATTTTTTATAAAAGAAGATGGTTAATTTATATATGGTGGAGGGTATCCACAGTTCGACACGGGCGAAATTAACACGTTTTTACTTGTTTGTGATATCAGGTTGTGTTTCTTACTTCTAATTAGGAAAAGTAAAGCCAGATGCGATAGTTATTATATCATTTATTGCTTAGCATATGGCGCTTGTACAGGAACATACCAAATCTTTAGTCTACTGGCCAAATGGGTGGACTGAAAATCTTGTTCGTCCTTGGAAAATCGGGATATGCAAATATAATATAAAAATATAAAACGTTTTAGAGATGAAACAAGTAAACGCGTGCTAAGTTCGGCCGGGCCGAATCCATAGCTCGCGTTTGTCGAGTTCTTTGCACAGAATCTCTTTCTAGGCAAACAAAGAATAATGGATAAGAATTTTTATACCATTAGAGCTATATCAAGTTATACTCCGATTCGGACCATAAATGAATTGAATGTTGAAGAACATAGAAGAAGTCATTGGGTACTATTTTAGTCCATAAGGGACTCAAGAATATAATAGGGAGATGGGCTTATATGGGGGCTGTATCAGGCTATAGACCGCTTCAGACGATATTTGACTCGTATGCTGAAGGTCATGGGAGAAGCCGTTGTACAAAACTTCAGCCAAATCGAATAAGAGTTGCGCCCTCTATTGGCTGAAGAAGTTGAGATCCAAGATCGATTAATATAGCAGCTATATCAGGTTATGTACCGATTTGAACTATTTTCAGTCAATTTCAGCCAAATCGGGTAAGAATTGCGCCTTCAAGATCGTTTAATATAGCAACTACATCAGGTTATGGACCTTTTTGAACCATACTTTACACAGTTGTTGGAAGTCATAACACAACATCTCATGCAAAATTTCAGACAAATCGGACAAAAATTGCGCCCTTTAGAGGCTGAAGAAGTCAATATCCAAGATCGGTTTATATGGCAGATATATCAAAACATGAACGGATTGACAATCCCAAACGATAGGATTGACAATCCCAAATGATAGGAAGTGTTTGTGCAAGTTCCTAGCTTTACTCCTTCAAAATTTAGCGTGCTTTCGACAGTTTGAGGGACGGACAGACGGACGGGCATGGCTAGATCGACCTAAAACATCATAAATCAAGAATATTTATACTTTATGGTGTCTTAGACGAATATTTCGAGGTATTAAAAACGGAATGACGAAATTAGTATACCCCCATCCTATGGTGAAGGGGAATAAAAAAATAAATGCGGAAATATATATTTTTATAAAGGAAAAAAGCCAGAACCAGGACTGATCCTGAAATACCTTTCATTGAAGTACCAAATTGTCATGAGTGATCTATATATCTTGATAAGACTATCTACATTGATAGTCAGGGCGCACTGACTCTGGCTCTGACGTGGAACCATACGAATTAGAGGCTGCTAATAAATTGCAAAAATAATCTACAATTCATGGGAAAGAATATCAGGCTTTACTGGATCCGGTGACAGCAGGATCATGGCGCCCTCTAGAGGCTTAAAATGTATAATCAGGAGTTCGGTTTATATGGCAGCTATATCAGGTTATGGACGGATACAGACCATATTTAAGAACATAGAAAAAGTCGTTGTTAATAATTTCAGCCAAATCTGGTATGCATTGCGCCCTCTAGAGGCTCAAAAACTATAATCAGGAGATCATTATATTGGGTTGCCCAAAAAGTAATTGCGGATTTTTTAAAAGAAAGGAAATGCATTTTTAATAAAACTTAGAATGAACTTTAATCAAATATACTCTTTTTTACAATTACAGAGTCACAAGCTGTGAAAAAATTTGTCAACGCCGACTATATGAAAAATCCGCAATTACTTTTTGGGCAACCCCCTGAGAGCTATATCAGGTTATAAACCTATTTGGACCATATTTAGCTCAGTTGTGAAAATATAAAATTTTAGCTGAATTGGGCAAAAAATGCGCCCTCTATCGACTCAAGAAATCGAAAACCCGAGATCGGTTTATATAGGTGCTACACCAGATTATGGACCAATTTGGACCTTACTTGGCACAGTTATTGAAAATCATTACAAAACAACTCATGCAAAATTTCAGACATATTTGATAAAAATTGCGCCCTCTAGAGGCTCAAATATATTCGGTTTATATGGCAGCTATATCACAGCATGGACCGGTACGGCCAACCAACCTACACTAATTGGAAGAATTTGTTAAAAATTTCAAGTACCAAGTTTTACTCCTCGGACAGACAACTCAAAAAATCGTGGCATATAGATCTCCCATATAAACCGATGTCCCGATTTGAATTTCTTTAGCACCTAAAATTTAAATTTCAAGCCAAAAGCCAATACGGCTTTGGTTGATACATGATTTACAATATGCCCTTCAAGGTTCGGCCCGTACCAACATTCTTTGAAATTAGATTTTCGGTATGGATTTTGTAATAGCCGGTTTTTATCAACTTATTTTTAAGACATCACTAAAGACTCAGTATATGATCTATAAAAACGAAACAAAAATCACGAAATTAACGAAAGGAGAGAAAAGTCTTAAAATTCGGACAACAGTATAGGCCGCAATGCTAGGCACTGAGCATCAGAATGATGCTTGCTAAGGCAAGTCAATGAAAGCTAACAATATGAGAATGAGTTAAGTAAGTGACTACTCTCACTAATACCAATGCTATGAGTACTACTGTTGACTCCTATTGCTGTCATTCCCTTTTCATGCCGACTACCCCGAATGTCATGCCTGGTATCCCATTTTCAATTTCTTTTGTAGGAGTCCTTAGGCAGTTATTTGTATGGCATTTGAAAGCTGTTTTTGAATTACCCATGAGAGCAGGACTAAGACTATCCAAACTCCCACGTACACACATACGCACGAATACTTCAATGGGCATAATCACGTAAGGGAAACTATTTGTTTCGTTATGGGTAGCTCTGCACTATGGCATTGTAGCCAAAGTAGGGTTTAGTGGTCCCCATTGACATGAAAGTTAAATCGGAATGTTTGTGTGTGTTTGGAAATTTATTGTGCAGCTCCTATTAGAAACTCATTTAAATGTCAAACTAATGATTGATACACCATAAAATGGCCAAATGACTATGGAACATGAACTCAAATAGACTTCAAAGTCACTCAAACACACTCATTTGCAGAAGTTGCAAAATCCCGACACACACACACACACACACATGGGACACACTAGTGTTAGTGTATGCAAACATGGCATTATATCCTTTGAACACGTAGTACATGTACATATATGACTGTGTGTGTGTGCCTGTGTTTACATTGAAAAACGATAAAATAGCACTCACGCACACACAGGCATCGATCGGCACGCATATGGTACTAAGAAAGTCTTAACTCTCATTTGTTTAAATAAATATTAATTTTTCAGAAGGTTTGGAAACAATTCCAACTGTAGTTTGTTGTTTTTACGGAGAATTTCAATGCCTGAATAATGAAATTGAGATTTCTAGGAATATTGAAATACACTTGCCCAGCCGCAGATTTCAGGCAATGCTTCTTTGACCCATCTTAAGGATGTACATATAAATTGTCTTTGTACGATTTAACGAGATAAAATCATTTTGTCATTTTGTTCGTATCACACGGAAGTACTTATTTTCGAAACTAAATATTAAATTCCAGGAATTTTAAATAAATTTTTATTTTTAGAGGAAAATTCATTGAGTTTTAGTCAAAAAAGTTTTATAGATGTTTTCATTAAAAAAACTTTCAAGAAGATTTCATTAACATTTTTTTCGGATGACCGGTCAACCAGACGGCACGCGTAACAATGGACTTATTGAGAGGCAAGTTCGGTGAACATTTTATTTCACGTTCGAGACCGGTCTATTGGCCGCATAGATCGTGCGATTTAAGGCTTTTAGACTATTTTTTGTGGGGCTATGTTAAAACTCATGTCTATACAGACAAGCCCGCTTCAATTGACGCATTGGTAGCATTTATTCGTGAGATACCGCCCAAAATGTTTGAAAGAGTATGCCAAAATTGGACAGTCACGTTCAACATTTGCATGAAATAATCCTCAAACATGAAATTATTCGGACCATACTATAGATTCAAATAAAGATTACATGCATTTGTCTGAATTTTTTTTGAAAAACTTTCCTAAAGCTCTTCAAAAATCACCCTTTATATTCTTGGTCGTCTCGACATTCTGAGTCGATCTAGCCATGTCCGTTCGTTCTTTTGTCGAAGTCACGATAGCAATCGAACGCGTTAAACTAGCTGCTTGAAATTTTGCACATATACTTGCTACTGATGTAGGTCGTTGGGGATTGCAATGCGCCATATCGGTTCGGATTTGGATATAGCTCACATATAAACCGATCTTCCGTTTTGTCTTCCTGAGTCCTTACAAGCCAACATTTTTGTCCGATTTGGCTAACATTTTTCAGATAGTGTTCTGTTATTACTTGCAAAAATTGTGCCAAGTACGGTCCAAATCGGCTTATAACCTGACATAGCTCCCCCGAGCTTGTTCAGTTTCTAGGAGCTTTAATATTTGCTGGTTTGACAGAAGTTTGATATACAGATTAAAACTATGCCCGTCACCCAAATTTATTTTGTATAAATTTTTAGCAGAATCCCACCACAGGTCCCCAAGATTCAGCCCTGTTGAACTTAGCACGCTTTTATATGTTTTTCTGCTCAAAAGTCTCTAACGCCACTGGCATGCAGACTGTATAATACCCTACACCTACCCTATAAGTACAATGTGGGAGCTATATCCAATTCTGAACCAATTTTGATGGACCTCGGCGGATGTTTTCAGATGGGTAATTAAACAATCCATATCAAATTTGGGCCAAATAAGTTCAAACTGTAATAACTACGGTTAACAAATGAGCACTTTATTGCAATATTTCCCAAAATCGGACGAACATATATATATGGAAGCTATACCTAAATCTGAACCGACTTGGAACAAACTTCTCAGATATTGTGGTAGTTGATGAGGAAAGCGTTGTACAAAGTTTTGGCAAGATTGGTCAATAAATGCGCATGCAATGACTCTAGAAGTAAAAATCGGGCGATATACATCTATGGCAGCTATATCTAAATCTGAACCGAATCCCATGAAATTCACCAGCAATGGCGAGAGTCAAGAGGAAATCCTTCGTATCAAATATCAAGGGACTCGGTTAACAAATGACCATTTTATTGCATTATTACTGCAAATCGGACGAACATATATATGGGAGCTACATCTTAATCTGAACCGATTTTATCCAATTTCAGTAGGCTTCGGCGCTAGGCCGAAAAACATGTCTGCTCTAAATTTGAAGACGATCGAATGAAAATTACAAACAGACACAGACGGACATGGCTAAATCGAATTAGAAAGTGATTATGAAAGTGATTATGAGTCGATCGGTATACTTATCAATGGGTCTATTTCTCTTCCTTTTGGGTGTTACAAACAAGTGCACTAAGTTATAATACCCTGTACCACAGAAGTGGTGTAGGGTATAAAAAAAAACATCGCTACATACGAAATGCCCAATTGTTTTCCATGACACGCCCATAAGTTGGTTCATGTCTGGTATCCTCACCTACGTGCCGCTGTCTATTAGCCGCCAAAGCCTGTCAGTGACATAGAAGATATTCCAACTCACAGTGGGAGAAAATCCAAAAATATTAGTAAAAAATATGCCGTGTGAGATCGACAAGAGACATCTCTTTGATATTTGGAATGGTTAGAGCTGTTTTGCGAGATCGCGTGCAAAATTTCAAGGTCATAATGTGCCGGGCGCCTCTCGCACTCCCCAAAAATCTTGTTCAAATATGTCTCTGTCACAAAAAAGAAATGAAAAAAATTATCGTATTTAAGCATATTTTTTATTTTGAAATTTCTGCCACCTTGCAACGTCTCACAGACTTTTTCACATTCCCTTCACATGCTATCCCTTGCCTCACCGATTCTGCATCAGTGAGTTTCTATTCCTATGTGTCCCGTTATGATACTGAAAGCTAAACTGACCTCCTTCTTACTTCTACAGTAATAGCCTCGTCTTCTCACGATCTGGATGCCCCCATAGGATTTTCGTTTCTACCGACCGTTTTGCTGTTCCACAGTGTAACATGCCTTCGTTGCTCACGACTTAACTCCGACTGCGTAGCCCTGAGAGGCTTCGGGTGATTCAAGTTTATTGACGGCAGTCTTCTGACCTTCACTGACAAATCGTCTGCTTTTTCATTCCTCCTTACTCCACTTTGGCCCGGCAACCAAGCGATGCTAGTCGTTCCATCCTCAGAGAAGGCTTTAACTTTCTTTTTTCCACTCCAAGACTGTTGGTGACCTTGCCGTCCTGGTTGTTATTGCCCTGATGTCCAGTTTACGGTCCGTAAACTAGTCCACACTCGACGTCCTCCCGTTAACACCACACCACCTCGCGCATTCCTCGATCGACCGGATCTCCACCTGCAGGACCGTTTTATGGTCTGGCAGTCTTAACCAGATGCCAGTTCCAGGTTTTTCAATGTAGACCCCCAGTCCGACTCTGTCTCTAGCTCTGATCCATCTGTGTACCATGATCTTCCAGATAACAATACCAGGGTTCCGTCAATTCAAGACTGTGCCGCTGGCAGCGGAGCCTCGCATTCGACCACAAGTGTCATCTAAGGTATCCGATCGGAAACCTTTTCCATTCCCTCTAGGTTTCTTATCGTTGCCTTGATAATACCGCGATGGTATGATTTGCTCATATTCTCCATCCGTTCTCTCATCGCCTGAAGTCTCATAGCCGCAGTGGCTGTCTCATACTTAATCTGTATATCTATGGGTCGGATATCTAGAATAGCCTTCAATGCCCTAGTGAGCGTGTCCTCTGAACCTATTGTATTTTCCTTGTACTTTTTCTCCATCGCAGTCCACGAAACTACTGAGACGTAAGTAAGTATAGATCTAATAACGCTGCTGTAGAGCCAAGCGATTGTCATCGGATTCAGTCCCCATTTCGAGGCTACAGCCCGTCTACAAAGTGCTTTCTTCTTCAGCGGCAGATATTTTTTTTTGTCGATTCCTTCCATATGACGAAGGGTCTGCACAGACTGCCCTCCACAAAGTGACGCGATAACTTAAGCCATCCTTCCGAAGAAGTACACCATAGCTGTCTAGCTATATGTCGTCGAGGATAACTCGAGCCATCCCTCCGAAAGAGTACGCCATGGCTGTCTAGCGTCTAGCTATATGTCGAGGAAGTTTTAATCAACTTGGACATATCGTCGATAGTCCCCACCCTGGATAAACGGGAGTATCTCGTCATGCGCTATGCTTTAGGATTAGCAACGTAAAATTGAGAGATAGTGTAGTCAAAATGTGGGTGAACGCCTCAATGGGAAGTGTTTACGCTCATTCTCTGAAAACTCAAGACATATGGAATCCTGATGGGACTGTAGAGATAAGCTACAGGGAATGGACTTTAGACAAATCCATGAATGACTGAATTGGTGCTTTCCACTTGGAGATACAAGATACCGAGAAGTGACATTTACCCTGTAGTTGTCGATTCGAAAGTGTTCTGAAAAGAAACCAGTGCTGCCTTTTTTCCTGTGAGGTTCTAAGACTGGCCTTTGTCGATATCACAGGATCGAAGAGATTAACACCGCAAGCAAATTTGGAAGAGATGCTGAATTTGCAGTATTTTGAGGTTACGCTCGGGCTAATGGAGCTTGAACGAGTGCACAGACTATAAGACAGAGATATGTACCATAATGATAGCTAAAAATAAACTCTTGGAAAGGGATTTATCGTCTTCAAAATTCTGGGTTTATGCGGGCAGTATGGCGGCATACAACCGGAGATATAACAATGAATGAGGAGATAAGTCTACTCTCCAATCTATAGAGTTCAGTGAGAAAGGGGGAAACTAAAAACTGAGAAAAATAAAATAATTTGAATCATATGCGGAAAAATGTTCATTATTTCCATTGCTTGGCATACTCATTTGCATATTCTCTGCTCTGCTATTTCAGTTAAAGGTTGTGGGTGGTTAGAAATGAGAGTCAGGAATGGAATGAAGAGATGTGGTATATGCACGTATGTGCTGTATATATCATGGCGGTAAATATTCATTCATATGCTGTAGTATGTACATACATACATGAGCTATATGTGTTATTCTTTTGAAAAATATTTGTTGGAATCTATGACTTCATGTGTGAGCGTCAGTGTGTGTGAAGGGTTCGTTTTTATTGCTGTCATCTGTTTATGCAAACGTTTATCCTGCTGCTTCCCTCTTTCGCATATTTACCTATAAATTTGAAGAATTCAATTTCCGCCAGGATGTTGATGTGTTCTACTTGTGTGAATGTATATATGTGTGCGTGTGTGTGTTGTTCTTATAGACCAGTACTGCCAAATCAACAATGAATGTATAAATGCCAAACTTTGTCACAGTTGTTGTTGCCAACGAAAAACGAGGGGACTACCTAGATACGGTAAAGGGTAAAAGTCTGTGATCCCTACTTAACCTAAAGAAATAAGGAGATTTGTGCTTTAAAAATTTGATACGATATTGTCGTTGCCGCCGCCGCCGCCGATTCACAATGATATTAATCTCAATTTAGTCCAATGACATACCCTCCACTAGAGAATGGGGGAATGTGGTACTTCAACTTTGTCATGCATTCCATATCGGCAAGATATAAGTCCTAACAAAGTCTATCACACAAGTGCTTAAAAATAAGCGTAAAATAAAGTAGCATTAGGAAAGTAATGATGGAGGGATAGAAGGTACCGAACCCTAGATCCTTGCGGAAAGGTTATGAGACACTTGAAACTAATGCCTATATTTGGGACGAAGTACAATGTTAAGGGACCTCCTTTTTATAGCCCAGTCCTAACGGCGTGCCAACCCCTCATTGGGGAAAAGTTTTTATATGGCAAAATGCCTCACAAATGTCGCCAGCATTAGGAGGGGAAAACCACCGCTGAAATTTTTTCTATAGTTGGACACGCTAACCTTTGCGCTACGGTTGCCTTCCAACGAAGCATTCCAACATAGGGATACCTGGAAATATTCGCTTAAGGCTCCATCGAGGAAATTTACCAGAATATGTGGTCACCTTAAAGTACTGAATTCAACTAGCGATTATCGTGTGACTGTCGAATCCTCTGCTATCCTTCAAACGAAAATAGCTGTCTGCTCTCAATTTTGCAAATATCTTTCCTGTAAAAAAGTGATGGTTGAACTCTTTATGCGCCTAATTGGGACATAACTCCCATACACCAGATGTCAAACTGAAATAAATATGGTCCAAATTGGTCCAACTAGTAAAAATAAAAAAGAAGAAGTAAAAGCGTTCTAAGTTCGGCCGGCCGAATCTTGGTAACCCACCAACATAAATTCTGCTAAAATATGGGAGCTATATCTGGTTATGAACCGGTACACGGCATAGTTGTTGAGAATCATTACAGAACACTACGTGCAAAATTTCAGCCAAATCAGACAAAAATTGCGGCTTCGAGGGGCTCAAGAAGTCAAATCGGAAGATCGGTTTATATGGGAGCTATATCTAAATCTGAACCGATATGGCCCATTTGCAATCCCCAACAACCTACATCAATGTTTAGTATCTGTGCAAAATTTTATGTGGCCAGCTTTATGCGTTCGACAGCTATCGTGATTTTGACAGACGGACGGACGGTCATGACTAGATCGAATCAGAATGTCGAAACGATCCAGAATATATATTGTTTTTGGTGTCCCAGATCAATATTTCGAGGTGTTACC